>NC_090791.1:17500-200000 GCF_040054535.1 Antennarius striatus
CTGAGGTTTTTCCATCCTTTTTTTTTCTTGTTAAAAGGGTTTTTTGAAGAGAGTTGTTCCTCATCCGATGTGAGTCGTACTACACGCAGTACACAAAGGTCAGAGGGATATCGTCGATGTGCAGATTGTAAAGCCCTGAGACATTTTATGTGAATCTGGGCTATATAAGAAATAAACTTGAAAACCTAGTTAGTTTAGACCCTACTTTTTGTTCTAAACCTCAAGGGTTAATTAGTTCAAAACCCAGTGACTTTAAAACCAATTTAGTTTAAAACCTAGTTTGGACATTAAAAAGGTCTTGAAGTATCCCACATCATGAGGTGTAATCACTAAAACCTTCCGCTTACTTTCAACAACTTGAAAAGCATGAAGAGTCTCGACAAAGGGCGTCTCCATGTCAGAAACCAAAAGATAAAGGTCATTTCTCAGACAAATACAGCCAAAATTAGTTCAATAAACTTTTATTTGTATAGCGCTTTACCACATCAACATTTCAAAGCGCTTTAACAGACAAACCCAACAAGACCCACCAGAGCAAGCAGAAGCGACAGCGGCGGGGAAAAACTCCCTCATTGAGGAAGAAACTCCGGGCAGGACCCAGGCTCTGGAGGACGGTCATCCGCCTTGACCGGTTGGGTGGGAAAGGAAATAGAGTGGGGATAGAGAAGGGCAAGAAAAGGAGATTGACTGCAATTCCATCTGTCCCATCTGCCACTCTTAGTCGAGCTCCAGCTACTGAAGGGGGGGGGGGGGGGGTTCAGGCCTTTGGGTTTCCTGTCTCCCATGCGTGTTCCCCACCTGTGGGGCAGAAGTACAGACAGCGGCAGTATCTTGCAATCGTTTAAAAAAAAATATTTTGCCACACTACAATCAATGCAACAAATAAAGTGCTGAATAACTATGTGCATCATGGGATGACATACAAGCACTGCATGTATGCAGAGTTTAGCTCCTCTTCATAAACTGGTTCATACTTGTTCTTTGGTTTTACATGATCTCTTACCTGGTAACTGGTTCTTGAATGGAATATTACCCTCCTTTTAAAAATAAATTTTTCTACACAATTTCAAATAGTCTCAGACCATATTTTCCTTGATGAGATAAAACGTACATCTAGCACTAAATAGCACTAAAGAGGAAGGAACAGGAAGGCAATTGATCTGGAAGACATTCCTGGAGGTATGGAACCTTCTCTGAGAGGTGACTGGAGTTTTTGACCAGGTTGTTCAACAGAGTTCTAGCGGATGAGAAGATGCCTGAGAAATGGAGGAAGTGTGCTGGTTCCCATTTTTAGGAACAAAGGTGACGTGATGAGTTGTAGAATCACTAGAAGGATAGAGTTGATGAGTCACACAATGAAGTTCTTGGAACAAATGGTACAGGGTAGAGTTAGGACAGACGGGAGTATTTACGAGCAACAATATGGTATCATTCCCAGGAAAAGGAGCACAGATGCATTATTTGCCTTGAGAATGTTAATGAGGTACAGAGAAGGTCAGAAGGAGCTCCATGGTGTCTTTGTACATCTAGAGAAAGTCTATGACAGAGAGGAAGTGTGGGACTGCATGAGGAGGTCTGGACTGGCAGAGAAGTCCTTTAGAACAGTACAGGACATGAACGAGGGCAGCAAAACAGGTGAGGTGTGCTGCAGGTGTGAGGGAGGGGTTCGAGGTAGAGGTGGGACTGATCACGAATCAGATCTGAGCCCCTTCCTGTTTGCAGTAGAGGCAATAGGCTGATATGAAGTTAGACTGGATTCCCCATGGACCATGATGTTCACAGATGACACTGATCTGCACAGAGCTGGTGGAGGAACATTTAGAAAGGTGGTGGCATGCGATGGAGAGGAAAACAGCACCTGTGCATAAATGAGTGGAGTGGAGAAGGAAGAATGTTCCTCCACCTGATCCCTGCTTTCACAATGTCATCTGTGAACATGATGGTCCATGAGGTAATCCAGTCCAACTCCATCAGTCAGCCCATCATCACCACTGCAAACAGGAAGGGGCTCAGATCTGATCCCTGATCAGTCCCACCTCTACGTTGAACTCCCTCACACCTGCAGCACACCTCACCTGTTCAGCTGAACTCGTTCATGTCCTGTACTGTTCTAACAGACCTCTGCCACTCCAGACTTCATGCAGGACCCCAGTTCCTCTCTGGGTACCCTGTCATTCTTTCTCTAGATCTACAGACACCATGGAGCTCCTCCTGACCTTCTCTCTACTTCATTAACATCCTCAAGGAAAAGAATGCATCTGTGGTTCTTTTCCTGGAAATTAAACCAAAGTCACCTGTAAATACTCACATCTGTCCTAACTACCTTCTACCACTCATTACCCACAACTTCATCGTGGGATTCATCAAATGTATCCCTCCATAGTTCCCGCAACTCAGCAGATGACCCTTGTTCCTAAAAATGGGAACCAGCACACTCTTCCTCCATTCCTCAGGCATCTTCTCAGCCGCTAAAATTCTGTTGAACAACCTGGTCAAAAACTCCACAGCCACCCAAGAGAAGGTTCCGTACCTCCAGGAATGCCATCCAGACCAACTGCCCTCCCGTTCCTTACTCTTTAGTGCCATTCTACCTTCACACTTGCTGATCACCGCTACTTCCTGGTCCACCACACTTTATCTTCCACCCTCTTTTCTGATTTTCCTCATCTCCTCAGAGTATTCCTTCCATCTACCCAGGACACTGGCACTAGTTGCCACATTTCCATCTCTATCCATCACCCTAACCTGCTGCACGTCCTGCCCATCTCCATCCCTCTGTCCAGCCAACCTGTAGAGATCTTTCAGGAAAGACTCACCGTATATCCAGGAGTCGTGGACCGACCCAACCTACATTGCCTCCACTTCAGAAATGTGGATTTCGGCACCACACATGATCTTGACAGGGCAGAGAATGACACGTTAGTTTAGCTATGACTCAGTCTAACATTTTAACAGTCAATCTACATGTACCTGTACGTTTGGGTTGATGGATTTATAGGATGGAGCCTCGATGGGGTGCCATCCATGCAGCCAGTTATGTCGGGAAATCCTAAAAAAAAATTAAACTGAGGTACTGAAGTCTGAGGTTGCAGCACAATGTCAGATATAATTTTAAGTTAATTTAACAGATCTCCACATGACTCACCTGTAATCCTGTGGAACTCCTCCTTGATGGCTCAGACGGGTTTCTGTCCAGGGAAATTGACGACCGCGGTAAAAGCCGTTTTGACGTCGAGTCGCACTCTGATGACCGCTCTGATACAGGAGTCTTACTCAGGTGCATCTCCCACATCATACCAAGACAACTTTATATAATGTGGGAGATCGCAATACCTGTTGGGACGCGAGAGCATGACCGGTTGTTTTTTAGGCTACAAATGTGAGGACATATTAGGCCATGGATGTGATGGATTTGGACATGAAACACCGAATACTGCTCGTCACCTCAATCACCTCATCGTCATCATTGTTAGCAGTATCAGCATCATGTTCATCAGCATCTTAATTATTGATACCCTAATCGGCATCCTCATCACCATAATCATTGTTAGTATCATCTTTGAGGCATTCCATTTCATCAGCATTATCAATAGCACATCATCATCACCACCACAATCAGAAAAACCCTAAAGTGTGTGTGTGTGTGTGTGTGTGTGTGTGTCCCTCCCTCTACGAACACAAACCCTCTTGGTTCTTTGGTCTCGGTCTAGTGGTGCGTCTCCAGTGATGAAACAAGTTGTAGTACCAACAAAGTTAACTGAACAACGATCAGTTTACCGTATGTGTCCCTTCACACGATGTGGTAGACAAGGAACAAAGTGTGTATTATCCATGTTTGCGTCAGCAGATGGGCTTTGTGGTCGTTTCCATTTGTTTAATGATAACTCCCAACAACTCCCCCTGTTGAGCTGGCCCAATCGGGTCACCTCACAAAACTTGTGTGGTGATCCAAATGAACATGGCTCTGGCCCCTAAAGGGATTTAGCATAAAATCCGTCTCCCAGACAGTGGAGTGTGGATGTAGCACTGTGTTTAGAGCTGGAACCAATGGAAGCTAACCTTCCCATGAGCCCTAGGGGTTAGGGTTCCAACCCTAACACTAGGGACCTGTAGGCATGCCATTAGTACCACAAGCAGTACAGGGGGAGGCCGAGTGAAGGTCGCGCCGCAAATTTGGTTGTAGGGGGGACACCGCCTCATTCAAGGGCTCCTCGGCAGTGACCGGGAGGTGAGCAGACACCTCCCACTCAATCTGGCTGGTGGGAGCAGGACTCGAACCGCCAATGTCTGACCGCAAGGCGTCTGCTCTACAACGGAGACACTACTGCCCCAAAAGAGAAGATCCATGGCGTCTTTGTAGATCTAGAGAAAGTCTATGACAGAGAGGAAGTGTGGGACTGCATGAGCAGGTCTGGACTGGCAGTGAAGTCCGTTAGAACAGTACAGGACATGAACGAGGGCAGCAGAACAGGTAAGGTGTGCTGCAGGTGTAACAGGAGTTCGAGGTAGAGGTGGGACTGATCACGAATCAGATCTGAGCCCCTTCCTGTTTGCAGTGGAGGTAATAGGCTGACATATGAAGTTAGACTGGATTCCCCATGGACCATGATGTTCACAGATGACACTGATCTGCACGGAGCTGGTGGAGGAACATTTAGAAAGGTGGTGGCATGCGATGGAGAGGAAAACAGCACCTGTGCATAAATGAGTGGCGAAGGAAGAATGTTCCTCCACCTGATCCCTGCTTTCACAATGTCATCTGTGAACATGATGGTCCATGAGGTAATCCAGTCCAACTCCATCAGTCAGGCCATCATCACCACTGCAAACAGGAAGGGGCTCAGATCGGATCCCTGATCAGTCCCACCTCTACGTTGAACTCCCTCACACCTGCAGCACACCTCACCTGTTCAGCTGAACTCGTTCATGTCCTGTACTGTTCTAACGGACCTCTGCCACTCCAGACTTCATGCAGGACCCCAGTTCCTCTCTGGGTACCCTGTCATTCTTTCTCGAGATCTACAGCCACCATGGAGCTCCTCCTGACCTTCTCTGTACTTCATTAACATCCTCAAGGAAAAGAATGCATCTGTGGTTCTTTTCCTGGAAATTAAACCAAAGTCGCCTGTAAATTCTCACATCTGTCCTAACTACCTTCTACCACTCGTTACCCACAACTTCATCGTGGGATTCATCAAATTTATTCCGCCATCGTTCCGACAACTCAGCAGATGACCCTTGTTCCTAAAAATGCATGTCCTTCCCATCTCCATCCCTCTGTCCGGCCAACCTGTAGAGACCTTTCAGGAAAGACTCACCGTATATCCAGGAGTCGTGGACCGACCCAACCTACATTGCCTCCACTTCAGAAATGTGGATTTCAGCACCACACATGATCTTGACAGGGCAGAGAATGATAGATGTTAGTTTAGCTATGACTCAGTCTAACATTTTAACAGTCAATCTACATGTACCTGCACGTTTGGGTTGATGGATTTATAGGATGGAGCCTCGATGGGGTGCCATCCATGCAGCCAGTTATGTCGGGAAATCCTAAAAAAAAATTAAACTGAGGTACTGAAGTTGCAGCACAATGTCAGATATAATTTTAAGTTAATTTAACAGATCTCCACATGACTCACCTGTAATCCTGTGGAACTCCTCCTTGATGGCTCAGACGGGTTTCTGTCCAGGGAAATTGACGACCGCGGTAAAAGCCGTTTTGACGTTGAGTCGCACTCTGATGACCGCTCTGATACAGGAGTCTTACTCAGGTGCATCTCCCACATCATACCAAGACAACTTTATATAATGTGGGAGATCGCAATACCTGTTGGGACGCGAGAGCATGACCGGTTGTTTTTTAGGCTACAAATGTGAGGACATATTAGGCCATGGATGTGATGGATTCATACATGAAACACCGAATACTGCTCGTCACCTCAATCACCTCATCGTCATCATTGTTAGCAGTATCAGCATCATGTTCATCAGCATCTTAATTATTGATACCCTAATCGGCATCCTCATCACCATAATCATTGTCAGTATCATCTTTGAGGCATTCCATTTCTTCAGCATTATCAATAGCACATCATCATCATCACCACAATCAGAAAAACCCTAAAGTGTGTGTGTGTGTGTGTCCCTCCCTCTACGAACACAAACCCTCTTGGTTCTTTGGTCTCGGTCTAGTGGTGCGTCTCCAGTGATGAAACAAGTTGTAGTACCAACAAAGTTAACTGAACAACGATCAGTTTGCCGTATGTGTCCCTTCACACAATGTGGTAGACAAGGAACAAAGTGTGTATTATCCATGTTTGTGTCAGCAGATGGGCTTTGTGGTCGTTTCCATTTGTTTAATGATAACTCCCAACAACTCCCCCTGTTGAGCTGGCCCAATCGGGTCACCTCACAAAACTTGTGTGGTGATCCAAATGAACATGGCTCTGGCCCCTAAAGGGATTTAGCATAAAATCCGTCTCCCAGACAGTGGAGTGTGGATGTAGCACTGTGTTTAGAGCTGGAACCAATGGAAGCTAACCTCCCCATGAGCCCTAGGGGTTAGGGTTCTAACCCCAACACTAGGGACCTGTAGGCATGCCATTAGTACCACAAGCAGTACAGGGGGAGGCCGAGTGAAGGTCGCGCCGCAAATTTGGTTGTAGGGGGGACACCGCCTCGTTCAAGGGCTCCTCGGCAGTGACCAGGAGGTGAACAGACACCTCCCACTCTGAAACTGGCTGGTGGGAGCAGGACTCGAACCGCCAATGTCTGACCACAAGGCGTCCGCTCAGACACTGCTGCCCCAAAAGAGAAGATCCATGGTGTCTTTGTACATCTAGAGAAAGTCTATGACAGAGAGGAAGTGTGGGACTGCATGAGGAGGTCTGGACTGGCAGAGAAGTCCATTAGAACAGTACAGGACATGAACGAGGGCAGCAGAACAGGTGAGGTGTGCTGCAGGTGTGAGGGAGGGGTTCGAGGTAGAGGTGGGACTGATCACGAATCAGATCCGAGCCCCTTCCTGTTTGCAGTGGAGGTAATAGGCTGACATATGAAGTTAGACTGGATTCCCCATGGACCATGATGTTCACAGATGACACTGATCTGCACGGAGCTGGTGGAGGAACATTTAGAAAGGTGGTGGCATGCGATGGAGAGGAAAACAGCACCCGTGCATTAATGAGTGGAGTGGAGAAGGAAGAACGTTCCTCCACCTGATCCCTGCTTTCACAATGTCATCTGTGAACATGATGGTCCATGAGGTAATCCAGTCCAACTCCATCAGTCAGCCCATCATCACCACTGCAAACAGGAAGGTGCTCAGATCTGATCCCTGATCAGTCCCAGCTCTACGTTGAACTCCCTCACACCTGCAGCACACCTCACCTGTTCAGCTGAACTCGTTCATGTCCTGTACTGTTCTAACGGACCTCTGCCACTCCAGACTTCATGCAGGACCCCAGTTCCTCTCTGGGTACCCTGTCATTCTTTCTCTAGATCTACAGACACCACGGAGCTCCTCCTGACCTTCTCTCTACTTCATTAACATCAAGACAAATAACGCATCTGTGGTTCTTTTCCTGGAAATTAAACCAAAGTCGCTCGTAATTATAACACCCTCAATGTCAAGTTTCCCCCTCATCACTGGATCTGACACATTCCACCCACACGACCCTCTTAGCTAACCCTTCTTTTGAAGTGACCCCCCACTCAGTTTCTCTTCCCATCAACACCACAGTAAATCTGAATCCTGTTCTTCAGATTCTAGACCTACTGCCTTTCCACCTGCTCTCCTGCACACAGTGATGCTGGTTAGTTCTAAACCTGGTTCCTTTAAAATACATAGTTAGCTGGGTTCAAAAACTAGTCATTTTAAAACCTAGTCCGCAACCTAGTTTTTCAGAATTAGAGTCTTCATAATTAAGATAATGTAAACAAAAAAATGTATTCCTATTCTTTGACGACTGATTTTTCATTAAAATGTTTATCTAAACTTAACATGTTTTTAATTGGATTGATAATTTTTATGATCCTTTTTGTAACCAAACAATTTCACTTTGAGATTCTGATTCATCGGTGCACTCTTCCCTCTCTGCCCCCCTCCCGAACTAACCAGCCCCTACCCCCAACCTCTAACAATAATTAAATAGACAAAACTAAGATACACAACTTTAGACCAATACAACTCTAGATCAGGTGAAACCAACAGTTCATTAGCTGTAGTACTCATTTTAACCACTCGAGAGAGACAAAGGACCATCGAGCCAAACCTGAGCTCCAGTCAGCAAAGACCAAATGACAAAAAGAAATGTTTCATGAACAGCTGAAGGAAAACTAAATGTTTACATAAAACTATAGAAAGTTGAAATGGTGCTCAATTTGCACAATGACTCACTTGTTTCACATTTATGCAAGTAAATGCTTTTTAGTTCTTGTCATTTCAAGTTAAAATAGTCTTTGTCAACCTTTACACGTTCACTGTGGACACCAAAGACTTTAATTGTGAAGTACATAGTGCCGCGCACTTATACTGTAATGCTTTGTGGGCGGAGTGATACGGGACAGTGTGATGAGACCAGACACCGGCATGGCTGAGAGTGTAACGTGTGTGAATGACAGTGAATAAAGTGTCGCTCCTGAGACCAACGATGAGTCTACGAGCATCTGTCATCTAAGGCAAGTTATGTGGTCACCAACAACACATTGTACAGGGAAACCAGTTTCTTTACACAACACACACTTTACATCTCGAGTCTTTTTAGATTAACTGTTAAACTATTCTGGTGTGTTTTCTTAACACTAATCCATCAGTCAGTTCACTTCAATACAGTCACGTCAGGTGACGTCACATTTAACATGACTTGGTATTATCATCAATAACCAGCAGCATCATCATCAATAACCAGCAGCATCATCATCAATAACCAGCAGCAGTATCATCAATAACCAGCAGCAGTATCATCAATAACCAGCAGCAGTATCATCAATAACCAGCATCATCATCATCAATAATCATCATCAGGGTGAAGGCCTCATGCGGTGGGCGGAGCTCCCCTTGTGGAACCAGGTGTCTCTGGATGATGACGCGTCTCATCGCTGTGACTCCAGCCGTTTAGATTTTTGCTCTTTTAGGTTTTTAATTAACCTATTACATCAAAGCTGGTCTGATTTTAAGTTTCAAACAAATAATTTCACACCGGAGCGCGCTCACGTTTCAGTCCGACCAACAACCGGTGTCTGCAGGCCTACGTCACCCCAGGTCCAGCTCGGTACCGGACCTGAGGGCCCGGTAGGTTAACGTGAGCACCGCCACACGGCTGGTGGCCACTGGTTCCTGTCCGACCACCGCTCTGGGACCCCCCCCCATGAGCCAACACCCCCATCAGGAGGGACTCACCTGCTGCTGGAGGCTCCTCCCAGAGGAAGCCGCTCAGGGGCTTCCTCTGGCCGCCCCGGACCGGGACTGTGGGGGTGACGTCCTGCAGCTCCATCAGCCAGCTTTACAAACACCTGCTGGTGTAGCCGGTCTGGCCCAACTTGTCCTTTAAGGTCTCTGCGTTGTGTAACAAGGACCCTGGACGTGATGGTTTGAGCCCAGCTGGCGTATTTATTCTGCACACAAAGCGGGACAGAGCGGCACAGGAAATGTCATGAAAACAATTGACGCGGTCGTCCTGAACTTTTCCCGCGAAATACACATTCTCTAAACATTGACCAAACACTTCACTCGGGACAAAAACTCGATAGTATCAAACCCAATTCTTACTTTCTAACACTTTAACTTCATTCGTTGAACTTTTTATACCACATGCAACGTGGGAGCACTTCACAAACTCACCTTCCTCCATCGCCACAACGGGACTGAGTTAAGGCACAGCCGCGGGTTAACGCCAGCTTTACACACAGCTGCTGGCTAACGCCGGGTCGCTGCTGCTTCAATCTTAACTCGTCCTGAAGCGAAGCTTCCAGAGCCGTGGAGGAGAAACCCGCGTTAACGCTGACCTGAAGGCGCTGGACCGAACTCTGCACGCCGACTGACATCACCTGTGTTGGAGACGCCAAATCTGACATAAAGCCATCCCATCAGCCAATCCACGCTAATCAATCAGCCAATCCACGCTGATCAATCAGCCAATCCACGCCCACCCATCAGCCAATCATCGTGGTCACGCGGCTCCTGCTGCAGCTGGTCATCATTAGTCTGATTTCCTTGAATCCACCGACGCAGCGCACATGCGCAGTAGAAGTTGTTCACGTCCAACATGAACTGTTTAATAGACAAGTTGTGTTTCTGATGATTCATTTTATTCTTGAACAATTACAACACTCTCACCTGAAAACGTGAATAAAACCCAAGGCTGAATATTTCAGAAGAATCACAGCGAACATGAAGGAGAACAGGAACCAGAACCAGAAACCAGATTTAATATTTAACACAAGTCCTCACACCAGTGATCCTGGACATGAGGGTCAGACCGGACTGATTAGAACCGGTTCTACTTCACACCTGATTGGGACTGAAACTGGTGCTCAGGTCCTTCTGCTGACAGCAGGTGGCGCTACACGCATGACCGCTCACCTGCTTCTTCTCAGGAGGACGGATCACAACACACATTTATCAGTACTGTGTGTGTGTGTGTGTGTGTGTGTGTGTGTGTGTGTGTGTGTGTGTGTGTGTGTGTGTGTGTGTGTGTGTGTGTGTGTGTGTGTGTGTGTGTGTGTGTGTGTGTGTGTGTGTGTGTGTGTGTGTGAACCCTCTTCTCTGCTGCCACAATGGTATAAATTTTCCACTGTGGGACAAATAAAATATTTCTAACCTTTTCTCATCTTCCTTGTTAAATGATTGTTTTCTCACCAGAATTTCATGAACAGAGACCAGTTCACAGGAAACCAGTTCACTGAACTGGAAACCAGTTCACTGAACTGGAAACCAGTTCTCTACACCACAATAAAGGCTTCACACCTTGAATCTTTTTAGTAATGATAGTGAACATTCTGGTGATGTCACAGGCTGGGGGGGGGCAGGTTCTGAACCCTCCTGGACTCATCGGCAACGCGTCCACTTCAAGATCCTCCACCACCTACAAACCCCAGTAACCTGCCCCCCCCCCCACACACACACACTGCCTTTGCCACAGCCGCCCCCTCCTCTGGAACAGCCTTCCCTCCTCATCCAACCTCAACTATCCTTGACCCTCCACTCCCCTGCCCCACCCACTATTCTGTCCCACCCCATTCCCCTGCCCCACCTGTTCCCCCACCCCACCCACTATTCTGTCCCACCCATTCATTCCCCTGCCCCACCCATTCCCCTGCCCCATACATTGCCCTGCTCCTGTCTGTGGTTTGTTTTATAAATCTGATCTATTGTTTTTACCATGTGGACGTTTCAGAGGTCCAGCAGTGGATGAGTCAGGTTTAGGGTTAGTTAGGTTTCCCCTCAGCCCAGCTTCAGTCCTGTGGGGGGGTCATCTGGCCGTGGGGTCAGTTGGTGGATGAATCTCCAGTGAACCTCCACCTGTTGGAGCTGCCGGCCTTCAGTGTGACGGCTGTCAGGAGTGGGACATCGACTCCATGCTGACCCGTCCTGGGGAGACAGATGTGCTGTGCTCCTCTTAGAGTCCCCCCCCCCCCAGGTTGGAGGGTGTTACTCTGTCCAGAGGGTAATGCCCCCACAGATACATCATTGGTTACGTTGGATTGCTGTCACAACCATCAAAACTTGGGGTTGGCTTCATGTCTTCAGATTCCTGGACCAGTGATGTCACCGGTTACCTGGACAACGTTCTCCAGCTCATCCAATGATGTCATCCAGATTCTCATTACAAACTTCTGTGTCAGTTTTAGTCACATTTTGCTCCAACTCCCAAATTTTAAATACCTATTAAGTAGTGTCATCGATGATAAAGATCAAAGATTTTTTCACCAAGTTATCATCACCTTGATGAATGAAATGTAAAACTAGCCAATAGGACGCCTCGACAAAAACCTTACATCACACGACTGTTTATGGATCTCTGCCTGATTTCAGTCAATGTCTGAAGCTGCTTTAGGAAAAGTCAATCTGCTAAGTCAGCAAATACATGACATTAACTCTCTGAAGAAGTCCACACACACACACACACACACACACACACACACACACACACACACACACACACACACACACACACACACACACACACACACACACACACACACACACACACACACACACACACACACACACACACACACACACACACACACACGAAGCTTTGAAGTTTATTGGTTTTCACAGGACTCAACGTGTGAACGGAGCTGGGATGTTCCTGTCTTCACTGACTTTAACATCCCATAATAGTGCATCCCAGTTAACTGATGATACGACTGTCGTAGTGTCAGAAACCTCAGACCAGCCCCTCAACGGGATGCAGCTGGTCACCTGACATACGGAGAAGCGTTCTAGGGTTCTTCACCCTGTGAGCAGAGAACCATCCCATGAGGTTGTGGAACATCTCCAGGGAGAAAATCCATTTGTTCGATGTGAACGCTGTTTGGTCCAACTTCACAACAAACTAAAATATTAAAGTTCAGTTTAGAACCCATAAATAAACTCCAACCTTAAATCATTTTAAAACTCATAAATAAACTCCAACATTAAATCATTTTAGAATCCATAAATAAACTCCAACCTTAAATCATTTTAAAACTCATAAATAAACTCCAACCTCAGAGTTCTCCACTGCTCCTGCAAACACATGAAAATAAAACCAAACACATCCTCAACAAACCAATGAAACTACAGAATGGTTCTGTCCTGTGGTGCTCGTGGGGGGGGGGGGGGGGGCACAAACACATCCACACCCTCTCAAACAAATAAAAAAGTCCTCCAGTGGCCCCCGATTCTCCAGCGGTCCCCGGTTGATCCGTTCGATGGCCCCCGACACAAACCGACAGCCATCAGTGTTTGAAAACGACAGAGCTGAACTCAGGCCGGTTCCATCGCCCCAAGGAGGGGAGGGTCATCCTGGAAAGAAGAGATCCATCCATCCATCCATCCATCCAATCATCCATCCATCCATCCATCCATCCATCCATCCATCCATCCATCCATCCAGAGTTTAGATAAACAACTTGTGTTCTGGACAGATGTTTTTTCTCATTCACCCATAATTGTTAAATTACCATCAATGAGATCTGCAGTGATTTTATTATCAATAAAACACATCAATAAGATGATGAGATCAATGTGATTTACCTGCAGCGCCCACTGGTGACGCTCCGCCCTCCATGTCATCTGTGGTGTCTGCTCACAGTCAGCAGTTTGTTCTGTCACACACAAACACACCAGTCCTGTCAGAACCTGTAGGGGGCGCTCACCCAGCAGTCCAGAGTAGTCCAGAGTGAACGGAGCTGTGAGGAGCCGAATGAGCAATCAGATGGTGACCCTAACCCTAACATTTAACCCTAACCATAACCTCTAACCCTAACCTCTAACCCTAACCCTAACCCTAACCCCTAACCAGAGATGGACTGTGTACTTGACTCCAGTACTTGAGTAAGAGTACAAATACTTCTGGTCAAAATTTACTCTGCTATAAGTAAGAGTAGCCCAGTCAATATATTACTTGAGTAAGAGTAAAAAAGTACTTGCTTTTAAATGTACTTAAAGTAAAAGTAAGAGTAAATTCCTATTTTTTTTATCTTTGATGAGAATGGACCTGACTGAATTACTGTCATTTTACAGTTTTATATATAGTACCTTGTATCTCTTGTTTCAGAGAAAACTCTTTGAAACCACCTGCACTGATGTTCTTGCCTGTAGAACCATCATGTTATACTGAACCAAGCCCTCCCCAACATCTATAACAATGGAAATAAAATTAATGGAATCATCAAAGAGGACTATTCTGTCCTTTTCACATTTTATTAAACAACCCCCCCTTCCATACACACACAAGACCAAATGGAGCCATACAGGCCCAACCAACTGGTTTAACTGGGGACCAACTGGAACCCCTAAAGGACACCCTGGTGGACTACTGGTTGAGAACCACTGCTTTACAACAAACTAAATCTCCGCTTTCAACAACTCAATGTTTACAGGAAGGACATATCCCAGGACCACAATATTGTCTCCCCCAGACTGTCTGCTCCCCCCCCCCCCACAATCTGTGTGTCTCTGTGGCCCGGTGTCCGCCAGTCTCTGTCAGTCTGTAAAATGAAGTGACCAGAGGTCTCTAGGTGTGACTTTTGTCAGTTTTTCTTCGGCGAACACAATAAGCATTTGAAAATGTACTTTTTCTTGTCTGAGTCTCCGTTGTCCTTTTTCACTTCTACCAACTCGAACATATCTTTAAGATGAGGCCGTGGGTTTTCTTCCTCCGCCTCATTAAACTCCAGCTCATCATGTTCATCAGATTCAACGGAGGCTTCTTCTTCCATCGCCACCGCGGCCTAGTTTTGAACTGATTGGGGAGGGGATGACGTATTTCTGCTTTTACGCAAATCCCAGTTGAGAACGTGTACTGTGATAGGTTTCCTTCTTTGACGAACACTGCGTGTGGCCAATTGCATTTTGGGGGGGGGACAAAACAACAACAACAGGCAAACCTAAAAGTAACGAGTATTCGTGAGCCTTCTCAGAAATTAACTCGAGTAAGAGTAAAAATCTTTGCCTTGGAAATGTATTCGAGTAAGAGTAATAAGTATGAAAGAATTCTAGTACTTGAGTAAAGTAAAAATCCTCAGAGTCTGTACTTAAGTACAGTACTTAAATAAATTTACTACATTACTGTCCACCCCTGCCCCTAACCCTAACCTTAACCCTATCCCTAACCTTAACCCTAACCTAACCCTGACCTAACCCTAACCTCTAACCCTAACCTCTAACCCTAACCTTAACCCTAACCTAACCCTAACCTCTAACCCTAACACTATTTAAGACTAGACTTAAAACTTTTCTTTTTCATAAATTTTACAATTAATGGCAACTTAGGTTACTACGTTTATATTCATATAGACCTACACTGCTGGAGACTCAACATCCAGACTCACTGAGTTCCTCTCTCCTCCCCCTTCTCTCCAACCATCTCTGTTACTCCTCCTCCTCTCTGATCTCACTCTCCAAGTCTCCAATCACACCGTACTAACTAAACTTCTTCCCTGGAGTCTCTGTGCTCTATGTCCTCCCAGGTTTTTCTCAAGTTCACCCCTCATCCACCCATCTGCTATGGACCTGCTCTTCCCATCCCACCAGTACCACCCCTAACCTAATTATTGGCTGGGGTCCGGCTTCCTTTTTCCTCCGCGCCACCATACTGTTCCACCCCTCATCCACCCATCCACTGTGGACCATCTGCTGTGGACCTACACCTCCCATCCACCAGTATCACCCCTCACCTAACCATCGACTGGGGTCCTGCTTCCTTTCTTCCTCCTTCCTCCATACAGTCATCCACACAGCTGTAGTTGTGCCTTGACTTTATCAACCTTAACCATATTGATACTGTCTCTCTCTGGCCTGTCTCACTCTCTCTCTGTCTCTCTCTCTCTGATGCTGTTCTTATCTTCCTTTGATTTCTTTTCCACCCAACCGGTCGAGGCGGATGGCCGCCCAAAAGAGTCTGGGTCCTGCCCGGAGTTTCTTCCTCAATGAGGGAGTTTTTCCCTCCACTGTCGCTGATGCTCTGGAGGGTTCAGTTGGGTTTCTGTCTGTTAAAGTGCTTTGAAATGTCTGCTGTCATGATTAAGCGCTATATAAATAAAACTTGATTGATTGATTGAACCTTAACCCTAACCTTAACCCTAACCTCTAACCCTAACCTAACCCTAACCTTAACCTTAACCTTAACCCTAACCTCTAACCTAACCCTAACCTTAACCTTAACCTTAACCCTAACCTCTAACCTTAACCCTAACCCTAACCCTAACCTAACCTAACCTAACCCTAACCTCTAACCTTAACCCTAATCTTAACCCTAACCCCTAACCCTAACCCCTAATCCTATCTTCACACACAAGTCAAGGCGTTTTTGGTGTAGATGCAGTTAGAAATCAGAATTTGAGCTCTCTTCACTCGGGCTCATTGAGACCCCCCCAGACTGCCTTCTGGTGACCTGGATCAGATGTGAGGTGCCCCCCCCCCTAACCCCCCCCCCCAGTTACCTTGTGTCCTGGACATCGGACAGAGAAGTTGTCTTCATTTAAGACACAACCTGAAACACAAAGCGACAAAAACACCCATCATCCCACCGTTCACACACAATCCACAGGGGACCAATCACAGCGCTCGCCCTGGGGGTCAGTACCTGACTGGACAGCGCATCTGAAGTGATAATTCCTGGGACAGCCTTTCTGAAAACAGCCCATGATGGCCCCCGACTGCTGGCACACGGAGCACGTCTGGAACAACAAACAGGACAAGTCGTCAGCCCCAGTTACCCCCCAGACACACGGACACATTGTGACCCCCCCAGACGCAAAAAACCCCGCTGTGACCCCCCCCACCACACACTGACCCGTTGTGCCCCCTCACCGTCTGCTGGGCCAGCTGCGCCGCCTCCTCCAGGCCATACAGCTTCCCCCGGACCAGGAAGACTCCAGCAGACCAGACCCCACAGTCCTCGTGGATCCAGCACTCCTGCAAACCAGGAGCCTCTGGGGGGGGACCGGTGGACTTCACAGCGTAGCCGTTCACGTGTAAACATTCTGCCTGGTTCTGCTGCTGCCGCTGCCAGTCCACAGCTGGGCAAGTGGACCGGTAGGGGGCCTGAAGGTCCACAGCCGGGCCGGTGGCCCAGGACAGACCCTGAGGGTCCACAGAGGGGCTGGTGGCTAGGGATGGACCCTGAAGGTCCATAGAGGGGCTGGTGGCCCAGGACCGACCCTGAGGGTCCACAGAGGGGCTGGTGATCCGGGACGGGCCCTGAAGGTCCACAGCCTGGCCGGTGGCTCGATAGGGGTCCTGAATGTCCACAGAGGGGCCGGTGGCCCAGGACGGACCATGAGGGTCCACAGAGGGGCTGGTGGCCTGGGACGGGCCCTGAAGGTCCACATCTGGGCCGGTGGCCCGGGACGGGCCCTGAAGGTCCACATCCGGGCCAGTGGCTCGGTAGGGGCCCTGAAGGTCCACATCCGGGACAGTGGCCTGGGACGGGCCCTGAAGGTCCACATCCGGGCCAGTGGCTTGGTAGGGACCCTGAAGGTCCACAGCCAGGCCGGTGGCTCGGTATGGGCCGTGGAGGTCCCCGAGGCCCATGGCATTGGCGGTCTGACCACACAGGCAGCACAGCAGCCGGGCGAGTGGCCTGTCGGAGCCGAAGCGACTGAGCTGGAAGCAGGAGGTGTTGGGAACGTAACCAGGCCGAGGTGTGGAGGCAGTCTGCTGCCCCCGCCTCACGGACACCGCTTCCTCCTGACAGTTGACCACGGTGCACAGCGTCGCCTCCATGTGGATAAACGGACTGAAGCCCCCGGACCTCCTGTCCTTCTTCTCCTTGACATTTGCATATCGGAGCTGGATTTCTGGTTCTCTTGGAGAGAAATGAACAGAACCTCCCGTCTGCGAGCGCCGTTTCTTCCTCCGTCTCCTGACAGGTTTTGCGGGTTTGCTTTGCGGTCTGTGCTCAGACAGAGTCTTACGTTTTTGTTTCCTGAACCTCTTTGTTGTAGAAACAGCCAACGGCGTCTTTCCCTTACAGCCGAGGCTTTGTAACGCTTTTGGCCGAGGCTGCGACCTTCCGTCTGCTTGGAACTGATTGGTCGCTGGCTCGTTGGCCTCGTCACTGGAGAGTCTCACTGCATGATCCAGGACATCGTCGGAATCACAGCTCTCATTGTAAATGCCCACGGCGTCGTTCTTGGCTCTTCTCCTCAGACGGTGTCGAAAAGCGCGGCAGGGGGACGACGCCTCAGACAGCGACTTCCTGAACCTGGCGCTGCGTCTGATGCCTCTGGCTGGAGCTGTGTCACCCCCACCCTGAGGAGGAGGAGGAAACGGGAGGCCTTCCTCCTTCTCTTTGGTGACTGACACTTCAATCACGTCGCTGTCGTCACTTGAAACATCCGGAGAGTCGGCTGGACGGCTGAATACGGCCTTCAGGTCCGACAGCAGCACGATGGGCCGGGTGTGATGCACAGGAATGTCCACCGAGCTGTCTGAGGAGTCCTCAGAGTACGAGCTGTCAGGGCTGGGGGAGCTCAGGTGGGGCGCCAGCTGGCAGCAGCCTGACCCCGCCTCCAGAGAGGAACCTTCTGGGGACAGGGAAGCACAGAGCAAGGGCTCCTTTGCCGATGAAACCAGGAAAATGACATCAGAGCCGCTATCACTCTCCTCCCCACCACTGCTCTCAGGATCCGGACCTCCCGTCTGGTTGGACCCGTAGAAACCGGGATGCCACAAATTGCCATGGACGCCATCACAATACAAGTCCAGCCCTCGGGTTACTGAAGCATTAATGTAGTTCCCTATCGACTCGGAACGCTGGTCCAGGTCCAGGTGGGGGGGGGGTCCGCTGGGCTCAGGGTGCAACCGCGTCGGCACCGAGTTGTAGGAGGATGAGGCTCTGGGTCTGAACGGGGAGGGGAGGTCCGTCCGGTGGTACCACTCAGGCTTCTGGGCCAGGTCTATCACCTCAGTGTGGCTGAAGGTGAGGGGGGGAACCGAGTAGCCCTTCGACAGGTCCATCGCCATGACAGGGGGGTCTGCAGGGGAGACGTCCATCACTGCAAGACACATGAACACATCTGAGGCGCATTTCTAGAGGCAGGACAAGAGAACATGAGAGAGGCTAACCTGACCCTAACCTAACCCTAACCTAAACCAAACCTAACCCCAGCTTCAACCCTTACACTAACCCCAACACAGACCCCAACACTAACCCCAACACAAACCCCAACACTAACCCAACACTAACACCTGCTCCAACCCTGAGACTAACCCCAACACTAACCCCAACACTGACCCCAGCCCAACACAAACCCCAACACTAACCCTGACACTAACCACAATACTAACCCCAGCTCCAACCCTAACACTAACCCCGACACTAACCCCAACACTAACCCAGGATCAAAACCCTCAAAGCAGGACAGCAAAACCTGAGTCCTCCACACCAATTTTGGACACGTCAAGTATTACATGGAACAGTTCAAAAAACATTCAGCATCATCAATATCAGAAATATGGATGAATGAAAAAAAAGACATGGATTTCTGCTTGGAGGGATAACATTGTTTGAGACTTTTAAAGAGCATGTTGATATGTGTTGATAATATAATAGCATTTTTAACTGTTAAAATGTCTGCAACAAACAGGTTAATTCTTGGATAAACTCTGTCTATCTGCTGAGGGATATTAGTATTATCATTTTATTCCTGTTGAGAACACTGGTAAGGTCAACAAACCTTGTTGTTCCTGGGAAGACTAAACATGGTTCTGCTCTAGGTTATATCTGGGACAAAGGCTAATATCTGGAAGTGGATAGGAGTATACACTGGTTGAAAACATTTAATGTTGAGTTTATTGACAGCATGTTGAAATGAGTAAGATGTTTGTTGATTCTGGGGGAATTTCACAGGCCTAATGTCTTCTACCCATCAGCCCTTTATTTATTCACTGGGGTAGACAGTGGGGTATGTTGATGTTGTAAATGTGATGAAGGAGTGAAGTCTGTTATATTAACATGTCCGGAAAAAAATAAACTAAATAAATACAATAAAAATAAAATTATTGTAGCTCTGTTATTGATCTATGATTGTAGTTCTGTTATTGATCTGTGATTGTAGTTCCGTTATTGATCAGATATTAGCTCTATTCTGTTATTGATCAGATATTAGCTCTATTCTGTTATTGATCTGATATTAGCTCTATTCTGTTATTGATCTGATATTAGCTCTATTCTGTTATTGATCTGATATTAGCTCAATGTCAGGATGTTAGCAGGAGGCCCTTCAGGCTCTTGATGACTACAAACGTAAGGAACCCGTTGTTACCGGTTTGCCGGCTCCGTCCATCTTTAGGGGCACCCGAGGCGAGGCTTACCCCTGGGGGGCAGCAGGTTGGCCGGACGACTCCCCTCCGACAGGTCGGCTAGCTGCGTTAGCTAACCCGCCTCTCCAGGCCCGCTGGATGTAAACAAAAGCAGTCCGACTTCATGCTAGCTGGAGCTAACGGCTCACCGCCGGCTAACTGACGGCACGTGACACGTGACGTAGCAGCTGTTGAAGAACGTGTTCATATCGTGACAGGGAATTAATCAGAGCAGCCGATGTCGTTTGTATTTCAAACTCGTCACCGCGGGTACCTACTTCCGGTAGTCGCTCGTCAACCGGAAGCTGTCGGAGGCCGATCAAATAAAAACACATAAACCGACGAGAAACATGCGCGGTTTTTTCTCCATCTCGAAGAGGACCGAACAGATGCTGATTAAATCGTTTTTGTGCTGAATGTTTAGCCAACGAAGTGGCTATTAAATGTAGGTCTAAATACAAATGGGGTTAGAATAGCTTACTGAAGCAAAACCATTCTAATCACATGCAAACATTTTACAATTTTACCTTACATGAAAGCACTGAAGTGCTTCAGAAGAAGAACATTTCGTGCAAAAAAACTTCAATCACATTCAGAACATTTTACAATCTTTCATTAGATGAAACTTCAAAAACACTCAACACCAATAAATAAAAGGAAATACAATTTAAAAATTAGTGCATTATATCAGGAAGTTTGCAAAAGTGAGCTGGTCATCAACTAAAGTGCATAGGACATTTTTGTAACACCAGATGTTCCTAAAGTTGTTTAGGTCTTTCGTCATTTTATAGAAACCAAATTCTAGTTTAAAGCGACATCTGATGTTACAGCATTACAGTATTGTTTTCAATTCTCCTCTTACTGGTCACATAAATTGCGAGTTTTGCCTCTCCAGAAATAAAATTTAAAAGCTGCCACTTTCTCTGATTCGATCTATTGTACCCAGCACCGTAGATGAATTTCCTGATACTAAAATTTTCACTGAACAAATTAAAAACATTCGTTAGAAGAGTGAAGAGCACTGAAGTCTCCCACACTCACTGAAAGCATGACAGACTGTCTCCTGAAGGGGACAGAAGGGACACTGGCTGGACACCGCAGGGTTAAAAACAGAGATAAAGCATTGGAACCGATGGCACCATGTAAAATCCTCCACTGGGGGTTAGGGTTGGCTGGATTTTTCTTGAGGGGGGGTTTGTACAGAAGTCTCCACTGTGGGTCAGGTCCATTTCCCCTCATCCTGTTGGCCCAGGTAGTGGGGGCTCTGTCACACAGGCTTCTCTTGTTGATTACTTTTACACATTGTTTGTACAGTATTTTTTTGTTGGCCGTGTGCAGGCTGATTTGTCGTTCGAAGAAGAAGAAGGTGGGCTGTAGGTACACCAGGTTATGATCTGATTTACCTAGTGGAGGGAGGGGGGTGGCGGTATATGCCTCCTTAGCATTAGCGTAGAACAGATCGATGGTTCTGTTCTTCCGTGTGGGACAGTCTACACACTGGACCATTGTGGGGAGAGATGAGTCCAAGGTGACGTGGTTAAAGTCACCGGTGATGATGACGAGCGCCTCCGGGTGCCGGGTCCGAAGAGCAGAGGTGGTCCCACAGATGGTCTCTCGTGCCGTCTCTGGGTCGGCCCGTGGAGGGACGTAGACGGCGAGGACAATGACTTGTGAGAATTCACACACTAGGTAGTAGGGTCTGATGCTAACAGCTGTTAGCTCCAGATCACGGTTACACAGTGTTGATTTCACCGTCACATGTCCCGGATGGCACCATCTATCGTTGGTATAGATGATTAATCCACCTCCTTTCTTCTTACCGGCGGTGTTTATGTCCCGGTCCGCTCGTACGGAGGAGAAGCCGGTTAGTCCGACGTTAGCGTCTGGCACGTCACCAGTTAGCCACGTCTCTGAGAACACCAACAAGCTGGTCTCCCGGTAGCGCTGTTCAGTCCTGCACAGCGCCGTCAGTTCGTCCAACTTGTTCGGTAGCGAGTTCACGTTCCCCATGATGACGGAGGGGACGGAGTGCTTGACTCTCCTCCGGTTAGCGGCTCTAGCCGTTAGTCTAGTCCTTTCAACGCGACCCGCTCAGCATCCACGATATCTCCGTCGGTGCTCAGCGGGGATGAGATCGCGTGTTGCTGGGTCTCCTTTGACCCTCATAGACATCAACTCCTCCCTGGAGTACACTAGCATATTACTGTACATTATCTAAATTTATGTTAGAATAATATACACAGAAACATGGGAAAAAACGCAAAATTGAGCACAACAAACTCGCTCAGAGCAGAGGAAACTGCAGCCTGCTCGCGCATGCGCAGAGGAAGAGGACTTTAGTGATCCCTGTAGAGAATTCTTTTATTTTCTCTCATGGTTAGTAATAATGCATGTATATATGATTTTGTACAGGCCCCTTGAAACAACTAAACACACATGGGGCCTGTAGGCATGTAGTAAATACAGGGAGGCAGAGTGATGGCCAGCCCCATCTTTGGAACGCCCCGAATAAGCAGCTTGTGGAGGGGACGGCGCCTTGCTCAAGGGCACCTCGGCAGTGCTCGGGAGGTGAGCTGGCACCTCCCACTGCCAGCTCACACTCCCGAGAGTGAATGATGAGGAGCGGGCATTGAACCGCCGATCTTGGATCATTGGACGACCCGCTCTACCGTCTGAGCTACTGCCGCCCCTTTTCCAGAAGAAAGTGTAATTACACATCCGCTACTGTGGGTGGCAGTGGTGCCTTCAAGTCTACATGTCCCGTGTAAATAACAGAGCCCAGGGTTTACTCCACTGCTACGGGGTATGGAGAAGCACTGGGTTAGACAGTGGGGTATGGAGAAGCACTGGGGTAGACAGTGGGGTATGGAGAAGCACTGGGGAAGACAGTGGGGTATGGAGGAGCACTGGGGTAGACAGTGGGGTATGGAGAAGCACTGGGGTAGACAGTGGAGTATGCAGAAGCACTGGGGTAGACAGTGGGGTATGGAGAAGCACTGGGACAGTGTCGTTCACATGCCTCGATGCTTCATCTGTATGTATGAGTTAAGAAAAGTCCAGAAGCTCCTCTTTTTGTGGATAACTCAGGATAAACTCCTGATGCTGGTTGAATGATTCTGGTATTTATTCACACTAGAACCACTCTGTAGCCATTTCCTGTCTTTTCCAAGTTCAAGGAAACAGGACATTAAAAAAGTAGCTTGATATTTTTGATAGAAAAACGAATAAAACCCAAAAAATCTAATCATAAAATGTACATGGCAAATAAGGCCGACACTGAACAGAAGAGAACGAGTGAATTCACTCCTTTGAAGGAGGAAAGACACTTCACCCGTTCATCACATCGACTGGGGGGCCTCAGCACCAGTTCATCACATCGACTGGGGGCCTCACTCATCTGCTCTCAGTGTTTTGTAAAGATGTGACATTGATTAATGATTTGTTTGACATGTTCAATATTTATTTCAAGTAGTCTCCAGTGGGCAGGACCAATTTAATGCATTTATTATCTTCAGATATTGAAATTCTATATTTACAATTTTTTAAATTTTCGACAAAACATTTGCCTTAAGCAGTTAAAAGCATTGAATACTTTTAAGGAACATTGATGAGTGACATACGCCGGAAAATATCAGCTCAAATACATAAAGAAGTGTTGTTTTTTTCCCGTGGCCAGATGATGGGTTAGATGGTTTGTCCAATCGTCAGCTAGAACAGGAACCAGGTTGTACTCCGGAGGGAACCTCCGTCTGATGGGATGTGTCCTCAGGCAGGATTCAGGTTCACAGATTCTTTCTGCTGCAGACATGATGCTTCTGGAACCCAGCAGGTTTGAGTACTGGGCTGAAGCTGACTGAGATATTTGGAGCTGAAGAGACACCAAAGTCCAGTCTGGCCAGCGGGGGGCTCCAGGAGTGGCTCCAGACATCCAGGCTTTCAGAACTGGTGTCGGTGATACAGGTCGGGGTCGTAATATTTGGTGACCACCACTCGGTTGGCAAACTTGCGGCCGGTGAGCGCCTGCATGGCTTTCTGACAGTCAGCAGCAGAAACATACTCCACAAAGATCTGCAGAGAAAACAAGGGATTGGTTCCTGATGGGGTGATGAGCGCGAGCACCCTGACCCCGACCCTGACCCAGGACGGGATGCGTGGACAGACGCTCACCTTTCCACAGCCGGGGACGTCCACGCCGTCCAGGGGGCGGGGGATCTCCATGGAGCGCACGCTGCCATACTTACAGCACTCCTCACGGATGTCTTCCAGGATCTCCTCGTAGTCGTCGTCGTCCACCAGCTCGTCGGGCATCACCATGTTGAGGAGGCACAGGACCTCCGTGGCCACGCCCGAGTTCTGCAGCCGCTGGAGCCCCGGGACCTGCAGCATCACCGGCGTCTCTACGGTGGAGGTCTGGGGGGAGGGAGAACGTCAGCCTCGGTGCTGCTGCACCTGGACCTGCTCTGGGCTCCTGTGATTATTTAATCCAGAGCAGCTCAGGATACTGGATTAAAAACTCCCAAGACCCCCGAACCGCTCTCAGTCTTTCCAATCAGGGGGATCCCTGGACTCTGCTGAGGGTCGGAGGGGTCCCGCCCCCAGTCAGGTGTCTGCATGGAGACACAGCTGAGCTACTGATAGACCACAGGACACCAGACAGACGTGAGCACACACTGGGGGGGTACAGACGTGAGCACACACTCGGGGGGCAGACAGACATGAGCACGCATTACGGTGGGGGGGCTGGACTCACAGGTGTGGTGTTCTTAGCCCCCACACTCGCCCTCTGGACAATCAGCTTCTTGTCCCCCAGCTGCATCCCGTTGAGCCCGGCGACCGCCTGAGAGGGAAGTCTGAGTGAGACGGGGCCGGGGCCACGGCGTCAGCGCGGAGCAGCATTGGGGCCCCAGCCGGGGCCAGGGCGTCAGTGGGCAGCAGCAACCCCTACCTGGTCGGTGGCACTGATGTCCACGTATTCGCAGAAGGCGTAGCCCTTGGACAGCGAGGTTGCGCTGTCCTTCACCAGGTTGAAGGCTTTGAGGGGCCCGAACGACGTCAGGAGCTCCTTTACCTGCCGACAGGAGGAGATCCATCTATTCATTCCTTCACAGCGTGATCACGGGACGTGTGCCGTCAGGCACTCAGGATGGTGTTGTTTCTACACTAAGGAGTTTGTGAAGACGCGTGAACGACAACAAGAGAATGACGAGTGTCATTACAATAAAAAAACAAAAAAGAATGACATACAAGTTCAGACTCAAGGGGTCAAAGGTGGAATCATTTCCCTGAAGCTGTAGTAATAAAAAATAGCTAAATCCAGTTCAGAAAGCTTCAGACCTGACATGGATAAAAGAAAATCCCCAAAATCATTGAGATTAAGCCTTTACCCACAATCCCCGGGTCCTAAACGCACTGCAAAGCATGATGGAAGAAAGAAATCAGCCAGTAAAGAACCTGCTGGCTTGGAGTGTATCCTTGTGAGGACGAGGAAGTCTGGCAGAAGTAGATGAGAACTCCTGAAAAAAATGATCTTAGGGGCCCTAACCCAAACTGTAACTCTAGCCCTAACCCTGATCCTAACTCCTAACCCTAACCAGTTCTAACCCTAACCCTAACCTGAACTGTAACTCTAGCCCTAACCCTGATCCTAACTCCTAATCCTAACCAGTTGTCACCCTAACCCAAACTGTAAGTCTGGCCCTAACCCTAACCCTGATCTAAACCCTAAGCCTAACCAGTTCCAAACCCTAACCCTAATCAGTTCTAACCCTAACCCTACCCTGAACTGTAACTCTGGCCCCAACTCAAACCCTAATCCAAACCCTATCCATAACCCCTAACCCTTAATCCTGATTCTAACCCCTAACCAGTTCTAACCCTAACCTGTTCTAACCCCTAACCCTAACCAGTGCTAACCCTAACGCTAACCCTAACTCCATTCAATCGGACCCCATAATATAAGGATTCCTCGATCCTGTCATGTTGAGGTTAGGGTTACAGTTGGGTAGGTCATGTTGAGGTTAGAATTAGGGTTAGTCATGTTGAGGTTAGACTTAGTCATGTTGTGGTTAGGGTTAGGGTTAGTCATGTTGAGGTTTGGGTTAGAGTTAGGGTTAGTCATGTTGAGGTTTGGGTTAGAGTTAGGGTTAGTCATGTTGAGGTTTGGGTTAGAGTTAGGGTTAGTCATGTTGAGGTTAGAATTAGGGTTAGTCATGTTGAGGTTAGAGTTAGTCATGTTGAGGTTAGGGTTAGGGTTGGTCATGTTGAGGTTTGGGTTTAGAGTTAGGGTTAGTCATGTTGAGGTTTGGGTTAGAGTTAGGGTTAGTCATGTTGAGGTTAGAATTAGGGTTAGTCATGTCGAGGTTAGGGTTAGTCCTGTTGAAGTTAGAATTAGGGTTAGTCATGTTGAGTTAGGGTGAGGTTTAGTCATGTTGAGGGAAGGGTTAGAGTTAGGGTTAGTCATGTTGAGGTTAGGGTTAGGGTTAGTGATGTTCAGGTTAGGGTTAGGGTTAGTCATGTTCAGGTTAGAGCTAGGGTTAGTCATGTTCAGGCTAAGATTAGGGTTGGTCATGTTGGGGTTAGGGTTAGTCATGTTGAGGTTAGGGTTAGTCATGTTGAGGTTAGGGTTAGGGTTAGTCGTTTTGAGGTTAGGCTTAGGGTTAGTCATGTTGAGGTTAGGGTTAGGGTTAGTCATGTTCAGGTTAGGGTTAGTCATGCTGAGGTTAGGGTTAGTCATGTTCAAGTTAGGGTTAGGGTTAGTCATGTTGAGGTTAGGGTTAGGGTTAGTCATGTTCAGGTTAGGGTTAGTCATGCTGAGGTTAGGGTTAGTCATGTTCAAGTTAGGGTTAGGGTTAGTCATGTTCAGGTTAGGGTTAGTCATGTTGAGGTTAGGGTTAGGGTTAGTCATGTCCAGGTTAGGGTTAGGGTTAGTCATGTTCAGGTTAGGGTTAGGGTTAGTCATGTTTAGGTTAGGGTTAGTCATGTTCAGGTTAGGGTTAGTCATGTTGAGGTTAGGGTTAGTCATGTCCAGGTTAGGGTTAGGGTTAGTCATGTTCAGGTTAGGGTTAGTCATGTTCAGGTTAGGGTTAGTCATGTTCAGGTTAGGGTTAGTCATATTGGGGTTGAGCAGATGGAAACACGTTCATCACACGAGACTGGCGTCTTTGCTTTCGGCTGGATTCTCCTGATCTTTCTGTTCTTTGTGTTTCAACAGCTGCCTGTTCAAACATGACTACACCTCAGCACAGGACAGAACGGCAGAAAAGCAGCGCACCTGCCGACGTGGTGTTCGAGCCATACCTGATCATCGTTCAAGTAGTTGGGGAGGCCTCCTATAAAGAGTTTATGGGGGGAATCAGGAACGACTGTGGAGACCACACCTACAGAGACCAACAACAAGCACACTGAACTCCTCCTCTTGGCCAGGACAGCGAGTCACCATGGGGATCTGGTCTGGCACAAACCTGGGACGTGGAACGCTGGCTGCTCTGAGATCCCAGGAAGCGGCCGGTAGTCGTGAGGCCGTCGAATCTTCAGCGACTGACCCTGGAAAATGATTCCGTCAAAGGCCATGGCCTGAGTCGTCTCATCCACGGAACGGAACTATGAGAGAGAACCACAGAGACCTGCTGCTAGGTAACTTAAGGAGGAACAAGTTCAAAATGGTTCATTCAGTGGGAAGCCTTCTGCTAAAAATTGAAAGCATGTTCCACTAACAAATTGGAGTTTAAAGGTCCTGAAAAAGGTGTCTGCTTACTGCAGACCTGCACCCAAGCCTTCCTTCCACAAAGGAACACATCTTTCTACACGGCAACACAAACCTCCAAGAAAGCAAAGTTTTTATCCTGGTTGATCTGGACAGCAAGCACAGGGTTGCTCGGGGCTTGAGAGAGTCCTGCCAGCCTCATCTGAGCGTTGAAGAACTCGGCCATGGACTCCTGCACAGACAAGCAGAGATGTCTGAACGCCCAACGTGAGCTGGAGCTGAAGACGTGCAGCCACACACCTTACCTCCGTCACTCCAAACGGAATGTTTCCCACGTACAGGCGTCTGGCTTGTCTCGTCATCTGATTGCCAACGACGGGCACTGGTGTCGGCGCCGTGGCCACGCCACCGCTGCTGGGCGTGGCCAGCAGCGCTATCGTGGGAATCTGGCCAGCCGCTAGAGAGAGAGCACATTGTTAGCAAAGACGCGACGCCTTTCTGGCGATTCATCTGAGCTGCTGGACTGTGATGAAGACCTGACAGGAGAAACCACCGGTCAGTGGGAGGACCTACAGGATCACGGCTCTGTCTACCTGTGACTAGTGAACTATGATCCAACATGGATGCAGAGCAACACTGCGAGGCAGAGCCTGAAGCTCTGAGGAAAACCTTGACTACTAGAGAATGAAGCACCTTGCATAGCTTTGTACTGCAGTGGTGTGATGTGTTCGAACCCCGGCGGAGGCACGTCCCAGTATCGACAGCTCCGTTTCTTCCTGGTTCTCCGAGGGGAGTGGCTGAAAGCAGGTGAGAGTGAGGTTGAGGAGCATGTGTTGGGCGGTGCTCTGACGGCGGCAGACACCCGCCGGCTCACCTGTGCTTCTTGTGATCCCGGGAGGAGCTCCGACGGTCCCGGCTCCTCCGGTCGTGGCTGCGGCTGCGCTTCTCTCGACTGCGACTCCCTCGGTCTTTGCTCCAGCCGCCATGTTTGTCGGCTCGGCCAGTCGATCCACTGCGACTCCTCTTCCTGTGCCGCTCTCTTTCTCTCTCTGTTCGGAACGAGGATCACACTTCTGTCAGGAACCAGCAGGTCAGTCCACCAATCAGCTGCTAGTCCAGTTACTACACAGAATACATCACTGGACTGACCACCAATCAGCTGCTAGTCCAGTTACTACCCAGAATGCATCATGGCCTGCAGCGCGTCCAGAGTTTGGGCTGAAGACAGGATCGACATGACGTCTGTGAGACTTGTTCCATTCTTTTCGTCATAACATGAACTATGTGATATTGATCACTTACTGCTGTATTGATCATTTATTGCCAGTGACGTGCGGTGAGGTTCATCGCTGGTGAGCCACTGACTTCATCATAATTTACGAACACATGAACCTGCAGTGTAGTTTATTCACCATTTAATTATCAACAGTGAGTGGGTTATGTTAAAGTCTCATAGCAGAATAATTTTCACATACTAACTGTAACACACTAATACGCACATTGGATTAAAAATCATTGTGTTGTTTCCTACATGTTTGCTTATATGTTATGTTGACTTATAAATGAAGTCCACGCGCCACTTCCGCTGAACAAAAGTAGAGAAAACATTTTGGTTTGAGATACGTAATCCTCCATTGTTATAGTACGGGGAGAGGAAAACAGATGAATGGCTGCTCTTGACTCGCTGACTATAGATTATGGTTTACTGTCACTTCTACGGCCGAAGACGGAGAATCTCTGGGATCACCGGCACCCCCTACCATGAGGCAGGAGAACTGCATGCCATAATTATTGCCCCTTCGGCAATCTATGTTGAGGCTGTCCTGCTGCTGCCCCCCCATAGGTCCCTTCTCTATTTCAGCGGTAAATGGGGTGGGAGGCAGCAGTGTCTCAGACGGGGGTGGCAGTGTCTCAGGAGCTGCCCACCACTCTACCTCTCAACTCAAAATGTCTCAGTGGGGGGGCGGGTCGTCTAAAGTTGCCGAGGTTCGGCGGTTCGATTCCCGCTCCCGCCCTTGAGCAAGGCGCCGTCCCCCTTTACAAGTTGCTCATCTGGGCGCTCCACAAAGGGGCTGCCCACCGCTCTACCTCCCCTGCATCCATACAGGCCTCCCGTGTGTGTGTGTGTGTGTTCAGGGCCTGTACACACACATATATATGAATGTGACTAACTAGAGTGTGCTACTAATTGCCTTTCAGTAATGAATGCACTATTTATAAAAAATGTGAAAATTCAGCTGTGCTGAGTAAAAATAATCAATAACTGGTGACGAAAAACAGAAAATAACTTTAGAATATCAACACTGTAATCAATTAATCAACTGTTTCATTTATTTATTCCATTGTCCATTTTTTTTCTCTCATGATGTCAGGTGAGGCCGTGCCTCATTGGTAAGTGCTGCATTGATCAGTTACTGCTGTATTGATCAGTCAGGTTAAACATCAAACCTTTTATTTTAGTGCTACATCAAGAATTCATTTTAAATAACCTATATTTTCTCTGTACAAATAACAGACCAGATAATTTTAACAGGTTATGACGCACAGTTGTAGGGCTTTGATTGGCTGTTTGATTGGGTATTGATTGATTGGAACTGTTCGTTTTATCTGTGTTCTCTATCTGGAGGTGAAGCTGGAACCTGGTTCTGGTTTTTATTCTCAGTGTGTGACGTGGAGCTCCTCTTGTGTCGACAGGATGTGAGTTAACCGGTCCGGTCCCGGTCCATCTCTGGGCTAACGGTTTAAGCATGGATCTAAATACTAACGGCTGGTCGCTGTCAGCTGTCATTGGCTCGAACTGAACGCGGCTAACGGAGCGCATGACGCCATAACGCGCACACACCGGGCGGAGCGGTCGGTAACGGGACCGGCACCGGTTTCCCACCTTGTCGGTTCTCGTTCAGCTGCTTCTCAAATTCCTCGAAGTCAGACATTCTGTCGGTGATCAGAAGTGTCGGTGGGCAGCGACCCTCCGACCGGCCGGGCTTCAGAGCATCCAGACCCCCGCGTCCCAAAACACACAGCATCCGGTGGCCCTTTCAAAATAAAACACACACTGAAACACCCATGAAGCAGTGAACGAGATATTGACGAGGACGTGGTGTGACACCAAACAGTGACGTCATCATCTGACGTCATTAAGACAACAACATGTCCGCTGGCGGTCCGTGCGCTTCAGACGACCTCTGTGACTTTTTTAACTTTAGTTAGAAATCACATCAAAATCACATTATTTTGATCAAATGTCCTTTTTGTATTTTTGTCAGCGGTTTGAGGTCAGACATGACCCCCCCCCCCCCCCCCCCCCACACACACACACACACACACACCAGCCCTCATTCTGAAGATAACATGCATGGAAAACACGTGACTCAGCTGTGCTGCTATTAAAAGAGCTCAAAGCCCAGAGAGGAATCAAACCCGAGTCCACCGCTCCTCAGGACGGGAATCAAACCCGAGTCCACCGCTCCTCAGGACGGGAATCAAACCCGAGTCCACCGCTCCTCAGGACGGGAATCAAACCCGAGTCCACCGCTCCTCAGGACGGGAATCAAACCCGAGTCCACCGCTCCTCAGGACGGGAATCAAACCCGAGTCCACCGCTCCTCAGGACGGGAATCAAACCCGAGTCCACCGCTCCTCAGGACGGGAGTCAAACCCGAGTCCACCGCTCCTCAGGACGGGAGTCAAACCCGAGTCCACCGCTCCTCAGGACGGGAGTCAAACCCGAGTCCACCGCTCCTCAGGACGGGAATCAAACCCGAGTCCACCGCTCCTCAGGACGGGAGTCAAACCCGAGTCCACAAGGCTGGTAATTGATTTGAGTCTTTATTTGTTGAAGCCACTCCGTGAAGCGGAGATCTTTTTCAGGTGTTTCTACTAGAACGAGCTCTGATTGGCTGTCTCTCTAACTATGGGAGCACTCTGGCACTAGTGAGAGACAGGATCTATTTCTAGTCGTTTATATTTAGGACCAATGCTTGATGGCCGGTGAACCCAAACTGAAACTTCAAGTAGGACAAAGAAGAAATCCATAATGACCCTCGGAAAACAAGTCATAAACCGTTGTGTTATGAATTATTACCATTAAATATTCATTGAAGACACCACTACTCGGACATGCAGCAGCTCAACACTGAGGGGTCCAACAGACACGCATGCACATTAAATGTAATACCTGGACGAACATAAAGAATGGATAAAATAACTATTTCAATCATGAGACAGCAAAATGCTCTTTTTATATTAAAATCAATGTGGGGCTGGACAGAGCGTTCAGGACCAGCCCCCCCCCCCCTCAGTAAAAGGGGTTGCTGCTTACCAAATCCTGTTTTGCACAACTACTTCTCCTTTTAAAGTACGACTATTTGTATCCTGTATAAATACGTAGAAATACAAATAATACGAATATCTTATTAAGCAATATTGAGTTCATAAAAATGTCAGTGATGTTTTTATCATTTCGTTTGACTAATTTAAGAACAATCCTAAACATCCTCTCTATTTTCATTTCAGAACTGTAAGAATAATTAGCTTGAAAGATGCTTGTAGAGAGTGAGATGGATTCCAAAGTTACCGAGCTGGAGCGATTTGGTGTAAACGCAGATCTTAAATAAAACCCATCCAATCACGTTTATCACCTGAAACATAATCTCCATCTAAACAGTATGGTGATATCGTCCAAACACACTTTTACAACAAAAGAGTTAAACTCACTAACCAGGAACTCTGTGATGACAACAGCAACTCTGGTGGAGACTCTGCCTCGCCTTGTTTTAGGGAACAATTCAGTATTCACTGACAAGGCACCGTCCCCTCCACAAGCTGCTCATTCGGGACGCACCAAAGATGGGGCTACCCATCACCCTGCCTCCCTGTACTTAGCCTGCAGGCCCCTTGTGTGTGATTGGTTGTTTCAGGGGCCTGTACAAAAAACATATATATGCATGATTACTAACCACGAGTTAAGATATAATTTCCCTAAGGGGATCATTCAAGTGTACTACTTCTTCTACAGTTTACTGTAGCATAGTACAGAATAGTATAGTGCAGTAGTGTAATACAGTGCAGTACAGTATAATAGAGTATAGAACAATTTTCTTCATGCAGAAGCCAAAACACTGTTTACACAATTCAGAAGGTTAGTGTCTCTGGACTTACGGACTAAACCACTTCCTGTTCTATGCACTACATTGCATGGTGGATTGATGCCAAGCTACACTAACCACCTACAAACAGGTAGAGACAGATGTCAAACCTCCTCATTAACTTCCTGACTTGTGGTTTAGGATGTTTTATACAAACCTGTACAAACTAATTTCGTTTTTTGGGCTCTGTTTTTTCAGAATCTTCTCCAGAAGATGGACCCAGGCTGGACCACCACTGCTCTCCTATTGCCATGTGTTGTGCTGACCGCCGGGTTCTTCTACCTCTACAGTGCAATGATGGGTTTGTTGTCCAGAACATCTGTGCACAACAAAGTGGTGGTCATCACCGACGCTCTGTCCAGCCTGGGCAAAGGTAAAGAACCAATGACTGCAGAACGTTCCCTTCATGGTGTCATGGCTTCTGCTTCATGTTCTCTACACAGAGTGTGCAGGCGTGTTCCACAGAGGGGGGGCGCGACTGATCCTCTGTGGGAAGAGCTGGGACAAACTGGAAGAGCTTTCTGATGACCTGGCCCACTCTTCAGACCCCACTGTGGTAAGTCTAGCAGAACCCAGACCAGGAATGATCCAGTGCTGTTACCCATGAGCCCCCCCTCCACTGACAGGAGGCGCCAAACTTCCACCTTGAACCCCTACAGGGGGTCAGCCTGAACCTGCTCAAAAGGTTTTTGGGTCTTTAGGGCGACAGTGGCTCAGTGGTAGAGCGGGTCATCCAGTGATTCAATATTGGCAGTTTGATTCCCGCTCCCGCTCTGTCCTTTTTTGTTGTGTCCATGGGTAAGACACTTTACCCTCCTTGCCTCCAGTGGGGCACTCGTTGGCATTTGTTTGTTCCGGTGGTGAGTCGAGGGGCTGTTGGCGCAGATTGGCAGCCACGCCTGTCAGTCTGCGCCAGGGTAGCTGTGGCTACGTTCGTAACTTACCCTCACCAAGTATGAATGAGGAGTGAATGAATAATGGATCCAATGTAAAAAGTAGCTTTGAGTGTCCAGAAAAGCGCCATATAAATCTAATCTATTATTATTGTGTCATTAGTTGTACATGTGTTCTTCCTGTGCGTAGAACCAGTTTTAGAACCTGTTTAAGAACCTGTTTAAGGCCCTGTTTTAGAATCTGTTTAGAACCTATTTTAGAATCTTTTAGAACCTGTTTTAGTCTCTGACAGCATGGGTGTCTCCTGCCCAGACTTTCCCTCCCAAACTGGTGCTGTTGGACTTTGGAGACATGGACAGCCTGCCTGAGGTGGTGGAGGAGCTGCTGGACTGTTACGGCTGCATGGACATCCTCATCCTCAACAACAGCATGAAGGTCAAAGCCCCGGCTCACAGGGTGTCTCTGGAGACTGATAAGATCCTCATGGACAACAACTACTTTGGACCTGCTACCCTGGCAAAAGGTAAGAAGGTTAGGAACGTCTAGAAGCACACAGTTAGGAACATTGCAAACGTCTAGAAGCACGACGTGAGGAACGTCAAGAAGCACACAGTTAGGAACGTCTAGAAGCACACAGTTAGGAACATTACAAACGTCTAGAAGCACACAGGAACATTACAAACGTCTAGAAGCACACAGGAACATTACAAACGTCTAGAAGCACACAGGAACATTACAAACGTCTAGAAGCACACTGTTAGGAACGTCTAGAAGCACACAGTTAGGAACATTACAAACGTCTAGAAGCACACAGGAACATTACAAACGTCTAGAAGCACACAGGAACATTACAAACGTCTAGAAGCACACAGTTAGGAACATTACAAACGTCTAGAAGCACATCGTGAGGAACGTTGAGAAGCACACTGTTAGGAACATCTAGAAGCACACTGTTAGGAACGTCTAGAACAGGGGTCTGCAACCTTAAACGTTCAAAGGGCCAAATTGAACCAAAAAAAAATAAAATCAAACCTGTCAGGGGCTGCAAAAAATTATGAGCTTTATATGAAGGCAACACAAGCTCTAAGCGTCTATATTAGCTATGTTAACCTACTATCAAATTGATAAACTACTCGACAATGCATAATGAGATTCATTATTTTCCATGCAGCGCATCCTAGAGAGGATGATGCACCACGTGACTCTGTTGTACCAGATTTGGTGCTTTAAGTTTAACTTCCATTACTTTATTATTGTATTATGTTTTGTTGCATTGATGAACTTGTTAAATCTGCTCCCAAATGCAGCTCAAATATCAACGATCTCTCCTAAATACAGTAATCCCCGTTCAGTGTGTGATGGTGATGGGGGGGGGTCGTCTCTGGACTCTTTCAGGGAGGGGGGCTGAGAGCCTCGCTGTTCATCCCTGATGAGTAGTCAGCTGGAGCTCCAATGACAAAAGTGTTTCCCTCCCTGGAGACTTTTATTGAGCATGTTTAGGTAACATGTTCTAAACAAGCAGTGCTATTAACTATCGTTTCTTTTTGCTGCTCGTTGGAGTTTACAGACCTGCACAACAGCCTGTCTGTTCACCATCGATCACATCACACAACTCATCACGTTTAATTGATAATGCTGGAGTTGAATTAATGTCCTAGATTTGCTGACTGGTGATGTTGTGTAGCCGGGGCGGTCCGCATGCTCCGACTACCCTGTGTTGTGTTCTGGTGCGCAATAGACCGGACACAGAGGTGACTTTTTCGGTCGGTATTTATTCCTGCAGCGTGATATTAGAACAAACCAGGGTGTGAATATTCATGCCCTCCATGCAACACCTCCCGCAGTCAGGTTCAAGGCAGACCGACTTAAAACATTCAAAATGTCACAGAAAACAAATAAAATATAAATGATTGAAAATAAAATACAATGTACATGAAAGAAAACCTACAGTTTATGAACATAACACAGGACACTAAACACCTGTACACATACCTGCAGCGTGATGAAATTAAAACAAACCAGGGTGTGAATATTCATGCCCTCCATGCAACACCTAACACAAGGGGGAAATATGTTAGGTTGGGTTAACAAGGAGAGAAGTTAGGACGCTCCTGTGCACCCCTCCACACACACACACACACACACACACATACACACACAGAGACACACACACACACACACAGACAGACACACACACACACACACAGACACACACACACACACACACACATACACACACAGACACACACACACACAGACACACACACACACACACACACACAGACACAGACACACACACAGACACACACACACACAGACACACACACACACAGACACACACACACACACACACACACACACACACACACACACACAGACACACAGACACACACACAGACACACACAGACACACACAGACACACACACACAGACACACACACAGACAGACAGACAGACACACAGACAGACAGACAGACACACACACACACACACACACACACAGACACACACACACACACACACACACACACACACACACACACATACACACACACACAGGTAGAACACGTGTAAAGCTAGCTTACTTTTCCCATCCCAAAGCAGCTAACGGATCCCGTCCCACAACACAAACACCGTAAACATGTAAACATGTAAACGGATCCCGTCCCACAACACAAACACTGTAAACACGTCACTGAACAACATTACTTTTCAATATTGCAAGAAACCGTCACTAAAACTTGTCAGTAGAACTTTTAGTGGACAGCGGACCGGTGCACCTACCTCCCGCCGTCAGGTTCAAGCAGACTGACGAGTCGGACGGACCGGATGTTACGGACATCACTTCCTTTATTTTTCAAAATAAAGGTGCTGACCGTAAGCGCAAAGGAAATACAAAATATAAAACTGAAATAAATAAATTCACATCCTTAAAAGAAATCAAAGCACATCGTGAGGGATTTTGGTGAAATTAATAAAACTCCAAAATCAATCTTTTCTTGTCTGTTACAGTTGCGTCTTCTTTCCTTCACTGTCTTTGCAGAGAGAAGCAGGTCTAACTTTCTGTATTGTTTTGTTTTCATTATTTTAATGAGTCCTCCGTGTAATCACCACCTGTTGGAGATATAATGGGGGGACTGTGTGTGTGTTGGAACCCCCTTATCCACAGCGGTAACTCCGGTCAGAGAGCAGGCACCACACAGGGAACAGTTGATTTCTGGCATTTAATCAGTAACTTCTGGCATTACAGACCATAATTTCGTGAACAACTGTTTTGTAGTTCACCGCTCTCCAGAATCGCCTCCGTCCAACGGATGCGTCCTCCCTCAACGGAGCAACAGGCGCTTCTCCGGTCCTGATTTCACCCCCTACCAGAACAACCGGCCCCGCAGACAGGCCCTACATACATAGTGTTACACATACCAAGGCTGAACAAACCCAACAGGAACACACTTGTTTGGATTAATGATAATAACTACACGATTCACTTCGCTATTAGCAGCGTTAGCGCTAATTAGCGCGGCTTTCAATTCCCGTCTAATCTGTATGAACTCATATAAATGTACACGTATGTGTACCGACCAGCAGCGGACCTCCTCCCCCCACCACTGAATGGCTGCAGCGCTGCTGTGGAGTCCTCGTGCCTCTCTGTCGTCCACCCTGACTCTGTCCGGCAGCCCCCCAGGACAGAGCGGCAGTGCCGCTGAGGCAAATCGTAGACCGAGTAGACCCGCCCTCAGGTGGCCAGAGATACCGGGAGTCTCATCCGATTGGTCAGGACTCATGTCACATCACTCATCACCCGCCCACTGTGCTGCCAACCAATCACCACTGCTTTCTGGAGCCGGGGCAACAGTAGGACCCCACAGTGCATCTGAGCTGTCCTAGAAGGTGCCTGACTAAAATTTTAAACAACACGATAACGATGATAAATCAGCCAGTCAGTCATCTTCAGATCACCACCGCTATATCCGCCGCAGCGCGTCATGGGGAGCCGGAGCCTATCTCGGCAGCATAGGGCGTGAGGCGGGGGACACTCCGGGCACGACGCCAGTGCACCGCCGACGATGATAAGTATTCTTTTTTATTTTGTGATTAATCTCCAGGGGGCCACAAGGGAGGCACTAAAGGGCCGCATGCGGCCCCGGGTTGCCGACCCCCTGGTCTAGAAGCACACTGTTAGGAACATTACAAACATCTAGAAGCACACTGTTAGGAACATTACAAACATCTAGAAGCACAATGTTAGGAACATTACAAACATCTAGAAGCACACTGTTAGGAACATTACAAACATCTAGAAGCACACTGTTAGGAACATTAGGAGCGTCTGGAAGCACACGGTTTGAAACGTGTGATAGTGTCAAGCCTGTTCTGCTGTTTCTTGTCTGTTGATCTGTCCTGTATGGAACCTTCAACAATGGACTAAAGTTTATGCAGCGCTTTTCTTTGCGTCTCAGGTGTGCTGCCCTCCATGATCTCCAGGAGAACCGGACACATCCTGCTGGTCAGCAGCATCCAGGGGAAGCTGGCGGTACCATTTTGCACAACATGTGAGTTTATGCACTTAGTTCCCTGTTACTACATTAGTTATTAGAGAAGGTCCTTCCCTAATAAGGACTATCGTGACAGCCAATCACATTAGAGTTTGTATCAGCCAATCATGACACAGTAGGAAGGAACTTGTCAAACCTGTGTTGTGCCGTCAGTTGATATAAGCTTCTGTCCAGTTTTAGTTCAGACTCTAAACTCAAACAGGGCAAAATATTGATTAGCGGGCAGAGACAACAAAATTAGATTCATTTAAAACAATTAATACAAATCAAAATACACAAATACATGGAAGCAGGAGGGAGTAGGTTGTTGAACTGAATTCTGATCCTGGTGCAATGTTTCCAAAATAACCAATTATAGTAACCAATAACTACAGGATTCATTCGATTAAAGTCTAACAGGAAACAGGAAGTCTGTCTTTGGATCAACTCGTTGTAAGAGATGATCCAATTGATGATCCGTTGAGATGATCTGTTGTAAATGACGTGACGTCTCTCAACCATTGGCTAAAACGCCTGTTTATCCAGTTTTTGTTGGGATTCTTTTTATTATTGTAATGGATTATTATTATTATTAGTTTGTGCATCAGTTGTTTTATAAGACCTAATATTCTGTCCAGAGATTCAACAGCAATCCAAGACTAGAACGGTACCAAACAGACATGTGAGAACATTTACTGTGTCCATGTGGAATGAGCGGTTCCACGCAGTGTTCCTCTCTGCTGAGACGAACCACCAGAGCTGTGACGGTGGAAACGGCGTGTAAAACTGCGGGATCAGGAGCTGCTGTTTCACCGCCTGCCTTTTTCCAGACGCAGCCTCTAAACACGCCGTTCAGGCGTTCTTCGACTGTCTGAGGGCTGAGGTGGACGAGTATGGGATCTCCATCAGCACCATCAACCACACCTTCATCAGCTCATCTTCCTCTGACAGCGTGGAACCAACCTCCTCCAGGTCCATCTGGTCCTGTAAGTAAGACCAAGCTGGACCACACTTCTACGCTGCGTTGGGTTTGATCGTAATGGAGCAACGTCGTGACGTGAACCTATGACCAATGAAGGACACGATCAATGTCTCCTGCAGGGTTCTACACCCAAAGACCTGGTGGTGTGTCTCCACATGAAGCAGTGGCGGAGCTCGTGAAGACCCTGAATAACAAGACGAAAGAGGTTCTGATCGCTCCCTCGCTCCCCAGGGTGGCCATCTACACCCGGGCCCTCCTCCCCGACGTGTTCTTTGCCGTGACGGCTGCAGGCGTGAATGGCACCACCGCCGACAGCATGTTGACATGACAGGAACAGCGTCCTAACGACGTACAGTCATGAGTTCCACGTGATCGCCCACGTTAGTTCTCCTGTATGTGTGAAAAATGTCTCAAAGTTATTAAAGGATCGTACTGCACCAAAATCTGAACAAGGAGACTTGAGATTTTGTTTCCTGGTCATTTTAAGTCTTTGAAAATGAGATAATATTGATTAATTTCTTACCTATACAATCCTGAGTTGTCCGTAACGCATGAAAAACACACTCCATCACCTTAAAGTCGTGATTATTTATGCCAGAGTATTTGATCATCGGCCCATCACTGACGGTTCTGTCGGTAGACCGCAGGTGGGGCGGCTCGGGGTTCGCAGCGCCCCCTACCGGACGCTCCTCACACGACACACCGGAGCACTTCCGGGTCCTTCCGTGCCATCATGGGGTTGGAACTGCTTTCCAGAGTCGCTGCGGTGACCCTCAGGGTCCAGGCTCACCGGACCGCCGTCGGTTCGTCCAGCTCCGGTCGGTCGTTCGGTTCCGTGGTGCAGCACGACCGGCGGAACCGGCTCTTCACCGTCTGTGCGGCCAGCGGGGCGGGTAAGCAGCGTGAGCCGGGGCCGACGCTCCTTTGCAGGGGACACTCCACAGCTCGAGCCCGGCGTCTGTGAGCGGCCTGTTGACGTCACGCTGGTGGACTCGTCGTTTCCCGGTTGGCCCGTTAACCGGTAGCTGGAACCGGAGGCCTGAACGGTACCGAACGGAAAATGTTTCATCTTGTATTTCGGCGTGGATTTGACGCGTTAAAGTAACACGTGATCACCCGTTCCAGCCAATTACAGCGGAGGAGCAAGTCACGTGACACTAATAAGAAAGAATTTAAGGTTCAGTCTTTAGGGTTCATCCATCATTACTTTAAACTCCTCCCTTCAGGGTCTCCACAGCCAATCAGTGTCCTCCATCTAACCCTGTCTTCTCATCCTCTTCTCTCACACCAACTACCTTCATGTCCTCTTTCACTACATCCATAAACCTCCTCTTTGGTCTCCTGACAGCAGCTACTTCTGCTCTCCTCTGCCCTCCTCTGGTCTCCTCTGCCCTCCTCTGGTCTCCTCTGCCCTTCTCTGCCCTCCTCTGGTCTCCTCTGCCCCCTCTGCCCCCTCTGGTCACCTCTGCCCTCCTCTGGTCACCTCTGCCCTTCTCTGCCCTCCTCTGGTCTCCTCTGCCCTCCTCTGGTCTCCTCTGCCCTCCTCTGCTCTCCTCTGGTCTCCTCTGCCCTCCTCTGCTCTCCTCTGCCCTCCTCTGGTCTCCTCTGCCCTCCTCTGCTCTCCTCTGCTCTCCTCTGCTCTCCTCTGCCCTCCTCTGCTCTCCTCTGCCCTCCTCTGCCCTCCTCTGCTCTCCTCTGGTCTCCTCTGGTCTCCTCTATCAGCATCTGTAGCATGAAACCATACTGCTGCTCACTAATGTTCACTTCTGCCCTTAGTCCAGCTTCACTACTCTTTCCCATAACTTCCTTGTGTGGCTCGTCCATTATTAGTATTACTAGTGATATTAATGACATTGATATTCATATAAACATTAATATTAACGTTAATATTAATGGTGACCCCGTGAGGAAACGCCAGTGATTCAGTGAACAGTAGAAATGTGTCCACGTCCCATCTGTTTGCCGTGAACCTCTGACCCCCCCCCCCCCCGTCTACAGGTTGTAGTGACCGGGCCGTGCTTCACTACAGGTTCACAGCCCCCCAGGAGGTGGAGCTCATGTCCACCTTTGTTCCAGAGGCCCTGAGGGGTCGAGGCGTCGCAGCCCTGCTGTCACAGGTCAGAGGTCAGCGGTGAAGCTTTAGAACCGACCTCTGGGGGAGGGTGACCTTCTGGTTCTGTCTTCTAGGCTGCTTTGGAGTTTGTGGTGGAAGAGAACCTCAAGGCTCACGTCTCCTGCTGGTACATCCAGAAGTATCTGGAGGAGAACCCTCTGCAGCGCTACCAGGACCGGATCTTCCCCTGACTGCAGAACCACCACCCGAGCAGAACTGGGTCGACCGGTACCAGCGACCCACCTGTGGAACCAAGTCACGGGGAATATTTGTGGAATGCTGGACAGGGGTTCAGGCTTCCAGCAGAGGCTGCAGTGCTCCACAGACGTGTGTGTGGGTGGTAATGACATTGATTTGATCTGTGATCGGTTCTGATTGGTGGGGGACCCATTCATTTGATTTGAAGCTGGGACTGAATCACACTGAGTTTAGGTAATCAATATATTTGATCAGAGTTTATAACGATGGAATTAAAGGTGTGATAACCTGCCCAGCCTTCCTCTTTTTAAGGTAACAACACAAACTGTTAGACCTCATAGTGGAAGTGTTGGCGTGGCCCTGGGCCCGGGGCCACAGGAGGGGTCATCACCTGATGGCGCTTCTGTTTCTGCTTCTGGTAAAATTAGGACAAATTATAAAATTTTCTGAGAAATGAAATGCAGGTTATTTCAAAGTTGTGTGACAGGAAGACCTGACGGAGCAGAGCTTCTCTCACAAGATCCCATAATAATCCAGTCCCTTCATCAGCAGTAGCATGGTTACATGATAACAGGATGGTGATGTCACTTACAATCTGCGCTGATGGGTTTCCTGTATCAATAAATGCAGCAGGATGGACATATTCTAGAAGAATAGAACCGTTCCAGAAGAATAGAACCGTTCTAGAAGAATAGAACCGTTCCAGAAGAACAGAACCGTTCCAGAAGAATAGAACCGTTCCAGAAGAATAGAACTGTTCCAGAAGAACAGAACCGTTCCAGAAGAATAGAACCGTTCCAGAAGAATAGAACTGTTCCAGAAGAATAGAACCGTTCTAGAAGAATTGAAATGTTCTTGAAAAACAGAGTGGAGGAGGACATTTGTGGAGGGTCGGTGACTTCCTTCACATTCTAAAGCAGGGGCATCAAACTCATCTTCATTGGGGGTGGGGGGGCACATCAGCATCACGGCTGTCCTCAAAGGGCCAGATGTAACTAATAAATGTAACTCATTGTAACTCAATGTAATGTAAATGTAACTAAATGTAACTCAGTGTAATGTAACTAAATGTAACTACTCCTTAATGTAACTAATAAATGTAACTAAATGTAACTCAGTGTAATGTAACTAAATGTAACTACTCCTTAATGTAACTAATAAATGTAACTAAATGTAACTCAGTGTAATGTAACTAAATGTAACTACTCCTTAATGTTAAATAACTGAATTTCTGACTGATTCTAGTTCCAAACATTACAGTTAGACAGAAAAAACATGTTTGTTTGTTTCTCTGTTCTAACATAAATCCTTTTCATTTGTCAGGTTATTAAACCCACAGAACTCCATCAATCAAGGATCAAACGATCAATCAATAAAGAAAAATAACATCAGACACAAGTTAGGACGTTAACTTTGTTCACTATGTTTAGTCAGACTTAAAATGGGCTGAACTACTGCATTGTGGGAAATGTAGTTTTGGTCAAAGCACACTTTTGACCTATTTATTTTCAGACACTCTGACCTTTTATGCTCTCGAGGGCCACATTAAATGATGTGGAGGGCCACATTTGGCCCCCGGGCCTTGGGTTTGACACAAGTGGTCTAAAACATCAAAATCCCGGCTGTCACCGTCACACATGTTCCACAAGCAGGAAGCCAATCACCAGTCAGCGGCGAGAACCTGTGACAGCTGGCTGTCACACCAACACGCTTCTAGTCTGTCGTGTGCATCTGAGGTTCTGCGTTGTGATCATCCATCTATCTTCTTACCTCCTCATTGGCTGTGGGGGGTAATGGGAGGGGTGGAGCCTATCCCAGCTGACTGAGGACGTGAGGTGGGGCAAACTCTGGGTGCGACGCCTGTGCGCCGCGGAGCCACACACAAAGACAATCACGCACACACACACACACACTACGGTCAATTTGGGACGGCCAGTTAACCTGAAGCTCATGTTTCTGGAGGGGGGAGGAAGCCCCCCAAACACGGGGAGAACATGCAAACCTTGCCTTGCTGTGCGGCGACAGCTTCCCCCACTGGCCACCGCGCCGCTGCTTTGTGATCATGTAGAACTGATTTTCCATGGAACACGTTCTTCTGCCCCCTCCTCCGTGGTGACAGCGAGCTGCTGGAACGTTCTCCAGCCTCGTCCATCTGGAGGACTCATTGGGCTGAGGAGGTCCGTGTGTCAGAGCTGCAGCTGGAAAGGAATTCTGGGATTCCTCGTGACGCCAGGAGAAACAAAACTCCTCCAGTGGAAGAAATCAGTCCAGCTGTTGGAGACGAGCAGGAGAAGGGAGGTTCTCCAGGTTCAGCAGTACGCCTCTCCTTGTTCTGGGACCTGGTCCAGTCCCACCAGGGTCCTGGTCCCCGTGGTCGGCTTGTGGCCGTTGACCAGCAGCTCCAGCTGTGCCTCGCCATCCGGCGGCGCGGCCGTCAGGAAAACGTCCCACACGGGCTCTGGCAGCTCCAGCTCCAGCAGCTTCTGCTTCACCAGCAGGTTCTTCTCGATGTTCCTCCGCTTGTATTTGAACTCGATGATGGTCTTGGTGTAGCGGTTCAGCGCCGTCACTGCCGAGGCCATGCAGGTGCCGAAGGAGCCCCACGCTAAGCTAGGAGTAGACCAGGATTAGATTCAGGTTCTACTGATCAGACTGATGGGGAGAAGGTCAGAGGTCATGTTGTTGAGATGCTCACACGTAAGACCAGCTGTAGTCCCAGGTCTTCGGCCTCCAGTCCTCTGGCCCCATGGCCACGGCCAGCTGGAAGATGGTGGTGAACATCATGTGGGCCACCATCCCACAAAGGCCTGAGCATCCCAGGGTAACCACAGAAACCAGGTCAGTGGTTAATAACCAAAAATAACTAACAATAAATACCAATAATAATAAATAACACTAATAATGATGATGATGAGGATGAGGAGCAGGAGGAGGTCACCTGACAGCGCGGTGCACATGGCAGCGAAGGCACTGAGCTTCAGCTTGTTCATGATGCTGAAGCAGGGAGACTGCTCCAGGGTCATCAGGGCGCCGCCGGCGAACAGCAGGCTGAGGTACAGGCTCTCCGCCACGATGCACAGCCACAGGACCCCTAGGACACAGGGGCACAGAGCACCTGTCCCTCACTGATGATGTCACATGAGCTCAGACGTTCTGACGTCCTCCAGCCGTAGAGACGCATCATCACCTAGCATGTGAATGGACCCCGGCCACCAGGCTGACCTGTGATGGGACTCAGCTGATCCACCTGCTGCTAGCGCTGCTGCTGCTAGCGCTGCTGCTGCTAGCGCTGCTGCTGCTAGCGCTGCTGCTGCTAGCGCTGCTGCTGCTAGCGCTGCTGCTGCTAGCGCTGCTGCTGCTAGCGCTGCTGCTGCTAGCGCTGCTGCTGCTAGCGCTGCTGCTGCTAGCGCTGCTGCTGCTAGCGCTCACTGAGGACTTAAACCTCAGTGATTGGACGCTTCCTCCTGATGGAGGCTCCATCTGTGCATCCCATAATGTCATCAAGTCATCACAATTAATCCCACATCTGAGGAAATGAAAAAGCTCTCGTGGTCCTTCTGCCGGACCTTTTAGAGAGCCTTCAAAGGTCAGCCAAAGGTCAGACCAGGTGTGAAACTGGGTGGCAGGGTGGAGGCATACCTCCAGGCTCCGTTCACAGGGTGAAAACGTGGAGGCGTGTCCCACTGAGTGAGAGCCAATCAGACGCAGACACCACATACAAACCTCTCTCGTGCTCCGGGGCGATCTCTGAGAAGTCCCGACAGTTAAAACCTGAAAGAGAAAGAACACCGCTCAGGAGCAGGACGCATTCCACACAAAAACGGGGCCCGAGGCTCCGCCCCTGGGAGGCAGATGCCCCACCCTGAATAGGGTCAGACATGCTGAGGCCCCTTCCCTTCCTGTCCACAGTCAGTTCCTTCTCTTGAGCCGTATCAGCCTTCTGGTTACCATGGAAACAATCCATGGCATGACTGGGTTGGCAGCAGCACAAAGTGACATCATTATCACCATCATCATCACTATCTTTATTTTCATATGTTTTCTTTTTCTTAGTGCTCGATTAAAAATACTACAAACTGTAGTCTCTCTCATGGAAGTAAATTAAACAGGATTATCTTTAGATTAAAGTATTCCAGTATTATTCCACTATGGTCAACCAGTGAAAACAAACCACACATTCATGGTTTTCAGGGTTGAATTTTTGTAAATGAACTAAACCCTAAAACTTACCAGATTTTAAAGCTTGTTGCTCATTTAGTCATTAATATTTAATATGATTTAACAATATAAGCACTCTGAACAACCCCTGAGCTGAACCACAGTTCTCCTTTCAGGCATAAATGTTCTCTTTCATTCTTCATGTGGACATCAAGTCTCTCCATCCTGGATCTGAACTTAATCCATGCAAACAGGAGACAATTAGAATGAGGACACATCCCAAAATATTTGATAGGGGGTTGAGGAGAAGAGCCTTCTGTCGGGAACGTTACGTAAGGATCTTACAGGTAGATCTGCTCTGAACACCTGCTGACATGATTTCTGCTGCAGCGACTCGACGGAACAGAAACGTGTGAACGGCTTTAATGTTTAATCTGATGAGATTAAGCTCCACATTAATTCTAGAATCTGATTCCTGACGTTGGAAACGATCAGCTATCCTGGTGTTCAGAGGCCCAACAATCCCCTAAAAACGATTCTTCTATGATGCAACATGGTTGTCATGGTTACCTGCTGCAACATCCCACAGAATTAACCCTGCAGAGTATGGATGGATTTGTTCATTTTCCACAGACTGACAGCTGTCACACCTGCAGTTCCCCCTACTTTAGTATTTGGAGTAGTAATGACATTACTTTAGTATTTGGAGTAGTAATGACATTACTTTAGTATTTAGAGTAGTTCAATCAATCAATCAAGTTTTATTTATATAGCGCTTAATCATGACAGCAGACATTTCAAAGCGCTTTAACAGACAGAAACCCAACTGAACCCTCCAGAGCATCAGAGACAGTGGAGGGAAAAACTCCCTCATTGAGGAAGAAACTCCGGACAGGACCCAGACTCTTTTGGGCGGCCATCCGCCTCGACCGGTTGGGTGGAAAAGAAATCAAAGGAAGACAAGAACAGGGTCAGAGAGAGAGAGACAGAGAGAGAGTGAGACAGAGAGAGAGACAGAGAGAGAGAGAGACAGAGAGAGAGAGAGACAGAGAGAGAGTGAGACAGAGAGAGAGACAGAGAGAGAGTGAGACAGAGAGAGAGACAGAGAGAGAGAGAGACAGAGAGAGAGAGAGACAGAGAGAGAGTGAGACAGAGAGAGAGACACAGAGAGAGTGAGACAGAGAGACAGAGAGTGAGACAGAGAGAGAGACAGAGAGAGAGTGAGACAGAGAGAGAGACAGAGAGTGAGACAGAGAGAGTGAGACAGAGAGAGAGACAGAGAGTGAGACAGAGAGAGAGACAGAGAGAGAGTGAGACAGAGAGAGAGACAGAGAGAGAGTGAGACAGAGAGTGAGACAGAGAGAGAGTGAGACAGGCCAGAGAGAGACAGTATCAATATGGTTAAGGTTGATAAAGTCAAGGCACAACTACAGCTGTGTGGATGACTGTATGGAGGAAGGAGGAGGAAAGGAAGCAGGACCCCAGCCGATGGATAGTTGAGGGGGGGTACTGGTGGGCTTGGAGGTGCAGGTCCACAGAGGAAGGTCCACGGCGGCTGGGCGGATAAGGGGTGGAACAGTAAGATGACACCAAGGAAGAGAGGCAGCAGGACCCCAGTCGATGGTTAGGTGGGGGGTGATACTGGTGGATGGGAGGTGCAGGTCCACAGCAGATGGTCCACAGTGGATGGGTGGATGAGGGGTGGAACAGTATGGTGGCGTGGAGGAAAAAGGAAGCCGGACCCCAGCCGATAATTAGGTTAGGGGTGGTACTGGTAATGACATTACTTTAGTATTTGGAGTAGTAATGACATTACTTTAGTATTTAGAGTAGTACTGACATTACTTTAATTTTTAGAGTAGTACTGACATTACTTTAGTATTTATAGTAGTACTGACATTACTTTAGTATTTTGAGTAGTACTGACATTACTTTAGTAGAGTAGTAATGACATTACTTTAGTAGAGTAGTAATGACATTACTTTATTATTTAGAGTAGTACTGACATTACTTTAGTATTTGGAGTAGTAATGACATTACTTTAGTATTTAGAGTAGTACTGACATTACTTTAGTATTTGGAGTAGTAATGACATTACTTTAGTATTTAGAGTAGTAATGACATTACTTTAGTATTTAGAGTAGTAATGACATTACTTTAGTAGAGTAGTAATGACATTACTTTAGTAGAGTAGTACTGACATTACTTTGGTAGAGTAGTAATGACATTACTTTAGTAGAGTAGTAATGACATTACTTTAGTAGAGTAGTAATGACATTACTTTAGTAGAGTAGTAATGACATTACTTTAGTACAGTAGTAATGACATTACTTTAGTACAGTAGTAATGACATTACTTTAGTAGAGTAGTAATGACATTACTTTAGTAGAGTAGTAATGACATTACTTTAGTAGAGTAGTAATGACATTACTTTAGTAGAGTAGTAATGACATTACTTTAGTAGAGTAGTAATGACATTACTTTAGTAGAGTAGTAATGACATTACTTTAGTAGAGTAGTAATGACATTACTTTAGTAGAGTAGTAATGACATTACTTTAGTAGAGCAATAATGACATTACTTTAGTAGAGTAGTAATGACATTACTTTAGATAGATAGATAGATAGATACTTTATTAATCCCGGAGGAAATTGCATATACAGTAGTAATGACATTACTTTAGTAGAGTAGTAATGACATTACTTTAGTAGAGTAGTAATGACATTACTTTAGTAGAGCAGTAATGACATTACTTTAGTAGAGTAGTAATGACATTACTTTAGTAGAGTAGTAATGACATTACTTTAGTACAGTAGTAATGACATTACTTTAGTAGAGTAGTAATGACATTACTTTAGTAGAGTAGTAATGACATTACTTTAGTAGAGTAGTAATGACATTACTTTAGTAGAGTAGTAATGACATTACTTTAGTAGAGTAGTAATGACATTACTTTAGTAGAGTAGTAATGACATTACTTTAGTAGAGCAATAATGACATTACTTTAGTAGAGTAGTAATGACATTACTTTAGATAGATAGATAGATACTTTATTAATCCCGGAGGAAATTGCATATACAGTAGTAATGACATTACTTTAGTAGAGTAGTAATGACATTACTTTAGTAGAGTAGTAATGACATTACTTTAGTAGAGTAGTAATGACAATTGAATTTCCTCAAATGTAGATTACAGATTGAAATTTAATCAATAACGATTTATGAACAATTCAACTTATGAACAACCTCTAAGAACCAGTTATGTTCATATGTTAAGGACCACATGTACATACAGTATACTGTATACACACACACACACACACACACACACACACACACACACACACACACACACACACACACCCTGTATATACTGTATATGTATATATATTACATACACACACATATATATACATACACATATATACAGTGTATACAAATATATATACACAAAGATACAGTATACTGTATGTATGTGTGCATACACACACACTAATATAAGTAATCCCTCGTGCATTCACGCACCAACGCTCGTGACTTCACCTCATCGTGGATATTTAGTAGACAGTCACGTGATAATTTACGCGCATCCTATTGGCTGACGGCATCCTGAAGTGCGCTATGTTCTGTGAGTCTCGGACTACCGTGAGACACTTAAGTGTTTTAAACAGTCTATCAGAGTGGTTTAAAGGTAAAACAGATAGAAGGTGGTTTAATATCAGGATGGGGGGGTTCAGAAACCCTTACATCACCCTACATAACAAGATAGTTTTTCGCTCTATCTTGGAATTCGTTATTCGTTTGTGGTTCCTGGAATGCATTAACCGCGAGGAACGAGGGATCACTGCCTACAGATACATATATATATACACATATATATATATATATTTATGACTGTAAATAAGATGTTATTGTGATGAAGAGTCAGCCCCCCCCCAGACAGTTAGGCTCACCGTTCATGTCGGCCGCCTGCTCGCAGGAGAAGAAGATGCCGGTGTGGAACTTCCTCAGGAGGAACTTTTCCTCCCCCGTCTCAAAAATGTACTGGACCAGCCGGCTGTCGTTGACATTGGAGCTGTTGAAGCGGATGCAGAACCACTGCTTCACCTTGAGGGGGGGTCCGGTGCAGAAGGGCTTGGCCACCTTCCTGGTGCCCTCGCACCAGTAGCTGGTGGTAACCGCTGACAGGGCGAAGGCAAAGGCCAGCAGGTTGAGTGTGAGCGCCATCGAAGCCCGCCAGCCCCGCTCCAGCCTCATGGTGGGGGCCAAGTAGGGATGAAACCAGAAGCAACTAATCCTGGCTTTTGAGATGCAGCCACTGCGTTGCGCCTGTCAACAGAGACACCAAATCTTCATAATCTGGTTGCGTTTGAGGCTCTTTGGGTGAGAAGTGTGTCCATCTCTCCGCCGGCTCTAGTAACGAGGCGCCGCCGTCTGTCCACAAACCCCCGGCGGTCCCACAAACCTCTCATTCCTGTGCTGCCACTCCTCCTGCCCCGTCGCTCCTCCCCTTCTGCAAATCTTTGCCTTCAATATCATCCATTACAAATCATAAATTATGGTCCAGACTTAGGCTGAGCATATTATAAAAAAGATTACTCTGATTTAATCCAGGACAAGGTTTGCATTTCCCTCATTTTTCTGCATTTCATGTCATCTCAAAGCATTTGCAGCCGCAGGCAGAAGATCAAGTTTAGCAGTGGCTGAGCTGTGACATAACGCGTGTCCCACGGGAAAATCAGGACAAATCTCCTGCCGGTCCACGCACAATCACCACATAAGTAGGTGAAGGAGACACAGTCAGGAGGCAGCGGCGCAGCCCAACATCAGGCACCAGAGAGACACAGTCAGTCAGGAGGCAGCGGCGCAGCCCAACATCAGGAACCAGGGAGACATAGTCAGTCAGGAGGCAGCGGCGCAGCCCAACATTAGGAACCAGGGAGACACAGTCAGTCAGGAGGCAATGGCGCAGCCCAACACCAGGAACCAGGGAGACACAGTCAGTCAGTCAGGAGGCAGCGGCACAGCCCAACATCAGGAACCAGGGAGATACAGTCAGTCAGGAGGCAGCGGTGCAGCCCAACATCAGGAACCAGGGAGAAACAGTCAGTCAGGAGGCAGAGGTGCATCCCAAAATTAGGAACCAGGGAGACACAGTCAGTCAGGAGGCAGTGGCGCAGCCCAACACCAGGAACCAGGGAGACACAGTCAGTCAGTCAGGAGGCAGCGGCGCAGCCCAACATCAGGAACCAGGGAGAAACAGTCAGACAGGAGGCAGCGGCGCAGCCCAACATCAGGAACCAGGGAGAAACAGTCAGTCAGGAGGCAGCGGCACAGGCCAACATCAGGAACCAGGGAGAAACAGTCAGTCAGGAGGCAGCGGCACAGGCCAACATCAGGAACCAGAAAGGAGAAGCTGGCCAGGAAGTGTAGGTCTGATGAAGAGTAGGTCTGATGAAGAGTAGGTCTGATGAAGAGTAGGTCTGATGAAGAGTAGGTCTGATGAAGAGTAGGTCTGATGAAGAGTAGGATGGATAAAGACGTAGAACCAGACAAGAGACGGGGAACAGGAATGAACTGAGATGTGAATGCAGAGGTGAGGCGTGTTGATGATGTCAAAGAGCGTGTTGATGATGTCAAAGGGCGTGTCGATGTCATATATTTCTGATGGTTTTAGTTCTCCTGCAGGCCGGACAGCAGCGTTCTGCCTCCCCGCCGGCGTCACGCTGAATGATTCCCCCTGAACATAAAGGGATTAGCGCCAACATTAGCTTCCATGTAATAAAATGCAAACAAGGGCCAATCCCCCGAGACGGATACGCTGGACATTTTATGCCTTTTTGATGACAAAGCCTTGAGTGGAGGATGATTACATAAACGGAGGCCTACATGATGATTTGGATTGTCCTAATCCGATGCTGAGGTGGATCTGGTTCAGGAGTCATTCCAGGTTGAAGGTCTTTGTTCTCCTGTTCTGTCCCCTGATATGACAGGAACTTATGGATTCCTGCAGATTAATGCTGCGGCACTCTCACAAGACTGGGCCTGATTGTGTCATGGACTGGGTCAGGACCCATATGCAGAACACCAGTGGAGAAGAACACTGGTGGAAAAGAACACCGGTGGAAAAGAACACCGGTGGAAAAGAACACCGGTGGAAATTTGATTTTTGATTTTTTAAAAATACATTTATTCATAAAAGCCAAATTACAAGATAATCACTTTGACACAAAATCCAAAAGAGATTCACACAAAAAGGAATTCACATCAAAAACATTCCTGAATGAAGAAAACTAACATTTATCAAACTAAAAACAGAGGCTCTTGTCTCCATGTTGAATATGCTCCATTCATATTCAAAGTACAGGAAAAGACTGTCTCCTGAAGGGGACAGAGGGGACACTGGCTGGACACCGCAGGGTTAAAAACAGAGATAAAGCATTGGAACCGATGGCACCATGTAAAATCCTCCACTGGAGGTCGGCTGGTTTTGTCTTGAGGGGGGGTTTGTACAGAAGTCTCCACTGTAGGTCAGGTCCATTTCCCGTCATCCCGTTGGACCAGGTAGTGGGGGCTCTGTCACACAGGCTGCTCTTGTTCACTTTTACACATTGTCTGTACAGTATTTTTTTGTTGGCCGTGTGCAGGCTGATCTGTCGTTCAGAGGACCCTCCAGCTCTCCAAACAGGGACTGATGTGGACCTCTGGGAAAGGATCTTTATTGTCTGGCACAGTCCCTGTACTTTAGTCCAGGAGGAGGCTTCTCTCCTTCCCGGAGAGTCTTTGCCTCCACAGTTGTAGCCCCCGCTCAATCTCTAGAGATGTTGGGTTAAAGGTTCTAGAGAACAGGAAGCCCACCCCACCACTCAGCGTGGTGTTGAGGCTCAGGACCACCTGTCCTTCCCACTCCTTCATCCAGTCCACCTCATTGTTCTCGTCGCTGTGTGTTTCTTGTAGAAACAGAACATCAATAGTTTTCCTCCTTGCTGTGTCAAAGACCAGAGGCCTTTTCCTTTCTTCTCTGGCTCCATTTACGTTTAACGTCCCCTCTCTAAAAGAATCCATGATGAGGGGAAAGTTGAAGGGACCTTAAAATAACTAAATAGGAAAAATAATAAAAGCAAAATTAAAAGCTGTTGTTTACGGACTTTACTCATTTTTTTTGAGTCGGTATATCTCTTGGTCACTGAGTTCTGATGTGGCTCTGTTTTTAATAAGTTGTTTTGCCGAATTATAAAAAAATAATTTATCAGGGAAAAACTGTTCTAGATTCAGACCTTTCATGCCTTTAGTTTGTTGTAAAAACAATTTAAACATTCTTTCAGGGTACAAATCGTGCTGTTGACTGGCAGTGACTGGAGTATGAGATACCGTATTTATTCGAGTATAACGCGCACACGTGTATAACGCGCATCCCTAATTTTCGATTAAAAATCGGTATAAAATTTTGTTTCACTTTTTCTCGGCTCAGACAAAGCATTGTAAGTGCCAAACATTGTTAAACACGTGCGTCCATGATAAAAATCATTTATTGACAACGTAAACTATGAACACAATACCGAAATAAAATTGACAATATCTACCGGTATTTAAAATCCTTCAAAGTCAGATACACCAGCAATGCTTACCGGTAACTCACGTTTCAGTGTGGCCGAGGCGAGGGAAGGAAATGAAGAGACAAGGCGTAGCTAATAAAATGCTAATCAATAATCAAATATCATACGTCACAGCGGATAATAAGAATTCTCGGAAATGACACCATCCGACAAGGTCTGCTGAGGACGCATTTGATTATTGAATACCATTTCCTTAGATACGCCTCGCCTCTGCAGGAGTGATGCGCATGAGCCATCATGAATTACCGGTATTTATTTTAGATCGCCCACGCAAATGATTTGGATACTGTTACTAAAAATTGACCACGGATGTTTTGTGGGTCGAGAGATGTGGTTGCATTCAATGTTTTGGGATTGTGGTCAGCGATATCTTCGACCAATAAGTCATTGCGCAAATAATACTGTATACTAATACATCTAAGAGTGTCACCCCAGCTCTCGTTTATAACGCGCACCCAAACTTTGAGTTCTTTTTTAGGTAGAAAATTTTACGCGTTATACTCGAATAAATACGGTAAGTCACTGCAATCAGACGTACAATCATCACTGTCACTACTGTCTGGAACACTCGGTGGGACCTCAATCCGGCCAGCTTTACATCTGGCAGAAACAGTTAAAACATTCTTCCGCTCACCGCGCCGCCTGGTCGGAACAGGAATCCATCCAGACGAATGGTCATCTGTGATATCTTCAGTACCTGTCTGGTTTCCTGTCTCAACATTCTCATTTTCATCACCAGTCTCCCTCCTATTCTCACCCACTGCACCTGTCACCACCTTAGTCTCACCCAGTGTACCTTTCTCACCCAGTTCACCTACCACCTCCATAAACTCATCCATTTCACTCATTACCTCTCCATCCTCCCCCTGTTCATCTGTCAGCCCCCCATTCTCACCCCCCACAACCGTCACCTCACCCAACTCGCTGGGCGCCGCCCCACTCTCACCCATCACTCCACCTGCTCTCTCAGCCAACTGCCACCATCCTCACTTGTCCCACCTTCACTCCGCCCCCTCACAATATTACTGGTTATCACTGCTCCTACCTGCATCTGACTCTCAGTCTCGCCCCTCGGAGCATCTCTCTGCTCCGATTCCCCGATGCTACGGCGCCGCGGAGCCGGAACGGGACGCCTCGGAGCGGCGGTGGGAGCCGCTGTGTCACCGGGACCCGGAGCATCGCTGATGTGCCTCAGACAGGCGCTAACAATGTGTCCCTCCTCTCCACAGCCAAAGCATTTCATCCGAGAGGAGGTGGCGTACCACGGGTAGTCATAGTAATCCACTCTAACAACAAAAAGGAAGTTAAATTCTTCCGCCCTGTTGTTCAGGATCATGGAAACCTGTCAGCGGTGACACACGAGATGCCCCAGTTGCGGGGACTTACACCCCGATGTGACTTTGGTAACTGGCAACACAACGTTTCCGTGTCGAGAGAGTTCTCTAACCGGTGGAGAAGAACACCAGTGGAGAAGAACACCAGTGGAGAAGAACACCAGTGGAGAAGAACACCAGTGGAGAAGAACATCGGTGGAGAAGAACATCGGTGGAGAAGAACATCGGTGGAGGAGAACATCGGTGGAGCAGCCTTCCTTCATAGTTCAATCAGAGAAGCAAAAATCCAGGAAACACAAGAAAACTCTCAAAGTCCAACAAACTAGACGTGTGGAAAGATGAAACAATCTGGCCCCAAACCGAAGGGGAAACCAGCTTCAGAAGCTTCAGCCTAATCAGCCTGATGAGGCACAGGTGTGAAGATGAGGCACAGGTGTTGAGATGAGAGACAGATCTGGAGCTGTTCAGCCTCTCCTCCTGCCACACCCCCAGAGCAGCAGAGCAACACCCAACTCACCATTTGAAATAATACAAAATTCAAATTGTAAAATATTAAAATATTATGAGTTTATGATACATTTTATATTATTATACATTATACTGACTTTAATGTTTAAAGATATGACAGGAAACATGGATGAAATGTTAAAGCAGGAAGTCAGGTGACAAGTGCATTCATCAAAACAATAAGCTATTCGCTGAAGACAAGTGTTGCTTGGTAACATGCTACTTGTGGTTAATGTGTGGAATTTAACACCAGTGGTCCAGGTAGGGTTGCAGAGTCAGTGATAATCCTGCAAAAAGCATTAAAGGCCCCCAGATGTTGACCCGTTTGCCACCTGCTGGCTTTAATCCTCTGCTTTAGCAGCGTGTAAGCCTGTCTTCAGCGAGGTGTCATCGTGTGCTGACGTGGTTATCCCCTTAATCTTTCAGACAGCCGTCAGGATATAGGTAGCGATGACCATAATCCTGTTTGGCAGCTTCAGGGGCCATAGGAGTGAACAGAAGCCAGAACTGCAGGACCCCAACAAGGATGGGGAACAGCAAGAGCAGCGCCTTGTCCAAGGAGCTGCTGGAAGAGCTGAAGTCCAACACCAAGTACTCGGAGGCTGAGCTCTGCACCTGGTACCAGTCCTTCCTGAAGGAGTGTCCCGGTGGGAAGATCAGCAAGGAGCAGTTTGAAGGCATCTACGCCAGCTTCTTCCCCAACGCCGACCCCACAGAGTACGCCCGGCACGTCTTCAGGAGCTTCGACACCAACGCCGACGGCACCCTGGACTTCAAGGAGTACATCGTGGCTCTGCACCTGACCTCGGGGGGGAAGACGCTCCAGAAGCTGGAGTGGGCCTTCGCCCTGTACGACGTGGACGGGAATGGAACCATCAGCAAAAACGAGATCCTGGAGATCGTTAGGGTACTTCTTACCTTCTGCCATTACAATGGTGCAGAAAAGAAATTTCCTTTCCTTACTCACACATTCTGTATTCAGTCACTTTACCACAAGTAAACGTTGAAAACAAGAGCGAATAGTTTTGCAAATCTGGTTTAATTAATGACAACAGTTTCAATTTGGCAGATAATTCATCACTTTAGATGAAGCTGCATATGAAATGGCAAACTGGGACTTCATGAAATTCATTCATGCATTGTGGACGCGGTCGGATGGTTTTAAACCTTCGTAAACAGATAAAGTCGGACCCTCTGAATAAAGTTAACCTTTTAAAGTTATTTAAATTGCAAGTGAAATATTTCTGTAATTCCAAAATATAGAGATATTTTTATTCAGTTGGAAACAGCAAATGTTGAATCGTGTTAATCCCTGAGACATGTTGAGATTGTTCTACTGACTGCGGGTCCTTTAAAGTCACGTCTGTGAAACATATTCTTCCTGTCACTCAGTCCATTTTCAACATGATTCCTGCCGACGACCAGAAGAACCTGCCTGAGGATGAAAATACACCCGAGAAACGAGCTGGAAAAGTCTGGGAATTTTTTGGAAAGAAGGAGAACGGTAACAGAACTGCCCCCACATTGAGGTTTAAAAGAACGACAATATGATGCTTCTTTAATTCTGCTGTTTTAAATCCCATCAGACAAGATCTCGGAGGGAGAATTCATTCAGGGTGTGATGGAAAACAAGGAGATCCTGCGGCTGATCCAGTATGACGAGCCTCAAAGAATTAAGGACAAGCTGAAAGAGAAGAAGCAGTAGTGTTCAGACCAGAGGGGGCAGAAGATCAGGCAGGAGGTCTGAGCATGTTAAAATCATCTACATGTTCATCTACGTGGATCCTTGTGTGTCTATTTTTATTTATGGACTAATGGTTTGTGTTCCTGTTGTACCCAGAAATCACTGAATTCATTTTAAACGGATGACCTTTAAAACGTCAGAAAACGTAAAATTCATGAGATTGACAGATGACCTCACAGTGGTGACCCTAACTGTAGGCTCCAAGCTAGGGGACAGGAAGGCAACTTGTGATTAAAAAAAGAGAATCCATCAAACCTGCCCGCCACTTAGTTTAGGACAAATAGTAAGATAGCATTTAGCCACCACTAATTTACCTGGAAACATAATATGTTTCCTGGAATAAACATTGAAAGAAAAATAAACACTCGATCAACTGCCCCTGCTAAACCCGATTTGCCCTGTTATCAGTGCAACAGCAGCTGTCATTTCAGACACCTCACACTTCAGTGTGTGGATGTGTGTGTTTTCAGGGTTAGGCTAAATGCATTACATACCCTGAAGTATGTAGAAGTTTGTAAAAAGGTTTAACAATCAGTATTTAATGTAAATTTATGAACTTTTTTAAATTATGAGGTCCATATGCTCCACAAGTCTGTAAAGGCTAGCTAGTGCGCTAACCTTATCTAGCTTTAGAAAAACCTAACTTACTTGGAATTCAGACATACCTTGATCATTTTATTTTTATACAGCACATTGACAAGAAAAACGGTCCATCTTAAACTATGTGAGCAAGAGTAACATCTGATAAATTACACTGGTAAATACTGACTAGTCCTGCTAGCAGAGCAGCGCTATCTGTCAGCTGTTTCCTGTGGTCAAGCTGCATAAATTTATTGATTTTTGTTTAAAAAGATATTGATATTGTGTGTTTTTGATAAGGTTATTTTGTATATTCTGTGTGTTTTTCTGTACCTATTAGTTTGTGGCCCCACGATGTCTTTTGGGGTCATTAACACCAATCTGCTCAACTGTAAGATATACAAAGGTCAAGATTAGCAAGAAATATATGAAGACTTGGTTTTACTGGTTAAAAGCTGGTGTGGCTGCTTTTCTTGTGTATATGGGTACTCTCAAATTATGACATTATTAAAATGACAACTAGACAAACATGGGAAAAATTAGCTGGGATCATGGAACTATGGCGTTCATTTCATTTCTGTTGCACTTAGTCCTTTTTTCCTCCCCAGGCTAGCAAAGAGTTCTTTGTACATTTTTAAACTTCAGTTTTTGTTTGTGTTGCTGAAACAAAGCCGACAGACTCTTTGTGTTACTGGGTACTGGCTGTAAAACACGATTCAGTTCAGAGTTTCCTCTTTTGTTTGGTGGCAGCATGTTTGTTCATCAGTTCATCAGAGCTCTTTTGAAAGATTTAGGCTCAGGTTAACAATCCAGCCGGATTAGCCAATCCTATTAGGAGGTGAAGGTCGGTTGAGTCGATCTCCTTCTTCATGTCTAGATCGGATTAAGCGGGTGGAACAAACAATGTGCTGGTGTGGGTAGCTGTGATTTAAATCAACATAATGTCATTTATAACAACACAACATGGAATGACAAATGCATTTACTGACTGAAAACATACTGATGTTGTGGTCATCAAATAAATAAAAAGAGATGACGACACAATGCCTACATTTTAATGCTTTGTTTCCTTCAGTCCTCCAAATGCACCGTATGTGTCCTGACTAGGCACACATTATCATGTCTGCTCACACACTATTAAATATCCTGTGCTTAACTCATTACTGTTATTACTATATTACTATTATTATTATTATTATAAATTTTATGCTTTCTGTCAGTCATCTGCTGCATTTCTAATGTCCTTGTTGAAGAAATGCACACATAACATCTCGTCCATTGCATCCAAAATTCATCATCTGGATTTAAGAGAACCCAAACCCTAAGTCTAACCCCTTACCACTAAACCAAACCCTTATCCCTAAACCCAACCCTAACCCTAACCCAACCCTAACCCAACGCTGACCCCTAACCTTCCCAACCCCTAACCTCAACCCTAACCCCCCAAACCCAACCATAATCCCTAACCCTGACCCCTAACCTCTAAACCTAACCCTAACCCCTGAATCCAACCCTAACCCCTAATCTTAACCCCTAACCCAAGCCTAACCCTAAGCCTAAACCCAACCCTAACCCCTAAACCCAACCCTAACCCCTAAACCCAACCCTAACCCCCTAAACCCAACCCTAATCCCTAACCCTGACCCCTAACCTCTAACCTTAACCCTAAACCCAACCCTAACCCCTAAACCAAACCCTAACCCCTGAACCCAACCCACCCAGCCCTAATCCAACCCTAACCCTACCCCCTAAACCCAACCCTAACCCCTAAACCCAACCCTAACTCCCTAAACCCAACCCTAATCCCTAACCCTGACCCCTAACCTCTAAACCTAACCCTAACCCCTGAACCCAACCCACCCAGCCCTAACCCAACCCTAACCCCTAAACCCAACCCTAACCCTTAAACCCAACCCTAACCCCTAAACCAAACCCTTATCCCTAAACTCAACCCTAACCCAACGCTGACCCTAACCCAACGCTGACCCCTAACCCTCCTAACCCCTAAACCCAACCCTAACCCCCTAAACCCAACCCTAATCCCTAACCCTGACCCCTAACCCCTAACCCTAATCCTAACCCCTAAACCCAACCCTAACCCCTAAACCCAACCCTAACCCCTAAAACCCAAACCCAAAAGGTTGTGTTAGTCCCTGGTGATTAGTTGGATTCAGTTTGACCCGATTGGATGAGGTTCAAACATCTGTTTCTGTTTGCTGGTTAATAGTCCAACCTTAATCAGGACAAACATCTAAGCGCTGTTCTGGTGTGATTCTGGTTTGTTTGTGTTTGGTTCTGTTTGGTTCTGGTTTGATTTGGTTCTGGTTTGATTTGGTTCTAGTTTAATTCTGGCTTGGTTCTGGTTTGGTTCAGATTTAGTTCTGGTTTGGTTCTGGTTTAATTCTGGCTTGCTTCTGGTTTGTTTTGGTTCTGCATGAGTTCGGGTTTGTTTCTGGTTTGGTTCTAAATTAGTTCTGGTTTGGTTCTGGTTTGCTTCTGGTTTGGTTAGGGTTTGCTTCTGGTTTGCTTCTGGTCTGGTTCTGGTTCTGGTTCAGTTCTGGTTTGGTTAGGGTTTGTTTCTGGTTTGTTTCTTGTTTGGTTCTGGTCTGGTTCTGGTCTGGTTCTGGTTCAGTTCTGGTTTGGCTAGGGTTTGTTTCTGGTTTAGTTCTGGTTTGGTTAGGGTTTGTTTCTGGTTTGTTTCTTGTCTGGTTCTGGTCTGGTTCTGGTCTGGTTCTGGTCTAGTTCTGGTCTGGTTCTGGTTCAGTTCTGGTTTGGTTAGGGTTTGTTTCTGGTTTGGTTCTGGTTTGGTTCTGGTTTGGTTAGGGTTTGGTTCTGGTTTGGTTCTGGTTTAGTTTTGGCTTGTCCATCCCGTTTCAAAGCGGTGATGTATTGTAACTGTCAGTGTTGGTGTGTTCGTCCGTTAGTCCACCAAATGTCTTCACAACCGTTGCAGATAGACAGATGAAACAAGAAGCGCATGACTCAAGCAGCAAAGAGGATGAAGATGAGATGATGAACTTGACAAAAGTAGGTCAAAGTCAAATTTCCATTTTTATACCTTTTTAGATACACATCTCTAAACCTGATGAGATATAATCATAAAACAAAAAGCAACATTTTCAGGAAGCCAGAGGCACAAAAATGTGATGATTTTGTGGGATGTTGCATCTCTGACTGTCTTGTTTCCGGTTTGTTTCCTGTTTGTTTCCGGTTTGTTTCCTGTTTGTTTCCGGTTTGTTTCTGGTTTGTTTCCTGTTTGTTTCCGGTTTGTTTCCGGTTTGTTCCCGGTTTGTTCCCGGTTTGTTTCCGGTTTGTTTCCGGTTTGTTCCCGGTTTGTTTCCGGTTTGTTTCCGGTTTGTTTCCGGTTTGTTTCCGGTTTGTTTCCGGTTTGTTTCCGGTTTGTTTCCGGTTTGTTTCCGGTTTGTTTCCTGTTTGTTTCCGGTTTGTTTCCGGTTTGTTTCCGGTTTGTTTCCGGTTTGTTTCCGGTTTGTTTCCTGTTTATTTCCGGTTTGTTTCCGGTTTGTTTCCGGTTTGTTTCTGGTTTGTTTCCTGTTTGTTTCCGGTTTGTTTCCGGTTTGTTTCTGGTTTGTTTCCTGTTTGTTTCCGGTTTGTTTCTGGTTTGTTTCCTGGTTGTTTCTGGTTTGTTTCCTGTTTGCTTCTGGTTTGTTTCTGGTTTGTTTCCTGTTTGTTTCTGGTTTGTTTCTGGTTTGTTTCCTGTTTGTTTCTGGTTTGTTTCCGGTTTGTTTCTGGTTTGTTTCCTGTTTGTTTCCGGTTTGTTTCTTGTTTGTTTCCTGTTTGTTTCTGGTTTGTTTCCTGTTTGCTTCTGGTTTGTTTCTGGTTTGTTTCCTGTTTGCTTCTGGTTTGTTTCTGGTTTGATTCCTGTTTGTTTCTGGTTTGTTTCTGGTTTGTTTCCTGTTTGTTTCGGTTCTGGTTCGGTTATAAATGAGGTTGAACACAACTAGAGACAGAGAAATCCATTTTCAGAGCAGATTTATTACGGACACTGCATTCCACGGCACACGTCTGGACAGAGGCGGGGTCACCACATTGGGAGATGTTCACCACAAAGGGGGGTCACCACAGTTGGAAGTGTTCACCACAGGGGGCAGTCAGTTTAACAGTTACACCACCAGAAACTGGTCAGGAACATTAGAATGTAAAACTGGTCACGACATCGACACACTGATAAACTCTACGACACACACGCTGCTGAAGCCTCTCGCTGTAAAACATTCAGAAAGAGCCACGCACGTTAGCATTTCTTTTCACATAGTTGGATGAAGAACTTTCTGCTTTGACCAATCGGAATTATTCTGCTCTTGATACACCAGAAATAATAGATCTCAACAAAATGTAAGGACAAAGACACACATGACCTGCAAACACACACATTGTACACGCAGGAAACATGTTGGTCCACTGACTCCACCCACAGGTCACCACTGTGTAAACGGCGTGTGGACGCCGTGGGTTCGACACTCAGATTGGGGGGGATGAATCTTCAGATCCACCTGATGTTGACCTACCTGAGACCTACAGCTACCTGTAGGTCTCAGGTAGGTCAGGTCTCTATCTCCACCTGTCTAATACAGTCAGTGTTGGAATGTTGGCTTCTTCACCGCCCTCTAGTGGACGACTCATCTGTCTCCATGAACACGACTGTTTTTATTCATTAAAGAGACGCTGCTTCATACATATTCATTCCTGTACCACCGGTGGATGTAGAGACAGGAAACACCCTAAAGACAGACCCAGACCTGAATAGAGACGGGGGACACCCTGAAGGCAGACCCGGACCTGAATAGAGATGGGGACACTCTGAAGACAGACCCAGACCTGAATAGAGACGGGGGAAACCTTGATGACAGACCGGGACCTGAAACGGTTGTGCTCATGTGATGACAGCTGATGGACAGCCTTTGGTTTTTTTGTTCTACGCTGTGAAAATGGCCTCAGAGGGTTTCCCTCGTCTGCTGACGACACCATGAAGATGTTCTGTACATTTTCCAAAAATAAGAAAAACACTGTACAGTACAATCTGGAACATTACACACCTGACAACAGGAAACATGGAGCCCGTATGTACTATCGTACACTGAAGCAGAGGAGAACGTGTCAAGAACATTCCAGGTACAGAACCGGAGGCACTAAAGGGTGTTCAGTGTAGCTCGGACCACCTCCTCCTAAAACAGAGCCTGACCTAAATCCCATCGATGTTGGGAGTCGAGGTGTCTAGAATCACATTCACATAAATCCTGAATGGGTCGGGTTTGTCGATGCTGGGCCTGTGTCTCTTTTGTTATGTGAGAGCTTTCAGACAAAAAACACCACTGCTGTCCGTTAACAGAGCAGCTCATCGTGTACAGAGTAAGGAAAACGTTCAAAACATGCATTTCCACCGAAATGAACCAACAAGATTTAAACTAGATCAAATCCTCCGAGGCTGTGCTTCAGCGCCGCTGTCTGAGGTAACGGCGTATCGGCCTGGCTTCAGCGCCGCTGTCTGAGGTAACGGCGTATCGGCATGGCTTCAGTGCCACTGTCTGAGGTAACGGCGTAACGGCCTTCAGACTTTTGTTCCGGCAACTCAAACTGGAAACGTGTCGTCAAACTAAGAGATTCAAAACACATCTAATTGTTCTAAATGTCGACTCTACTACAAGCACACAGGAGAATATCTGGGATGGCGTTGAAGAAGCTGATGCTGACGATGATGGGATGACACTGCAGAGGAACATGCTGGTATTGGATTCATCACCACAGAACCTCCTCCTGAGAACCCAGTCAGAAAGGAGACGAGCAGAAGTCCACCGTTGGAACGTGTGTGTTCCTGGATCAGGTGTTCTGAGGCTGTGGGCGTGGCAGTCAGGAGACCATTGGGGGCTATATGTCCATGTCCACGGGCCGGACCTCCCCCGTTTTGTTCTCCTTTACCCACAGCTCTCTGTCTCTGCTCGGATCCACGTTCTGCAGCAGCTGGTCTACGGGTTCCACCATCTAGAAGACACGAGCATTTGTGAGGCCAACGGCCGTCTGTCTCCGCCCACATGATGTTGTAATGTCACGCCTCCAACAGGTCATTCTTGTCACTGATGTTCTACCTGTGTGGACTCCTAACAGGATGTGAGCTACATTAGCAGCGTTCTCGATTGCGTTCATGCGTCTTTGACGCACGTTTTTTTGACGGGGAGCATGATTGTCAGGCAGCGAGTGTGTGACAAGTGTGAACAGAAGAACTCACGCTCTGGTTGAACATGTCCGTCTCGTGTCGTAGGGTCGTGTACTGTCGCAGATGCTGCTGAATCCACTCGATCCGGTCCACCTCCAGCTTCTCCAGCTCCTGTTTGGACCAAATCAGTCATTACAGGTACGGACGGATTGGCTCGCACCGCTGGGCCAGTGCTCAGCTGGAAGTGTTGGGTTCACGTCTGGTGACGCCATGTGATTGGCTGTCTGTAAAGAGGTGTGTTTACCATGCTGGTAGTGACCACCTCCTCAAACCACTTGGACTGGGTCTGGTTGTAGAGGTCCACGCAGCGCATCAGGTCATCTCCTGCAGGACAGGAGAGGTCAGAGATCACAACACAAGAACAGGACCAGAGGTCAGAGGTCACAACACTGTAGTGAAAGCGCTGTACTCTAGCAAAACTGAAATAAAGACTCAGGAGCAGCAGAAGAATGTTTGACAGCCAAAACGGGAATTCTTGTATTGATTCTCAGTTCGTCATAACTCCACCGAACTCATCTCCCACGACCCTTTTAGATCTCACAGGTCCACATTCGTGTGTACGTGTGTGTGTGGATGTGTGGGTGTGTGTGTCTTTTCCTTGATGGGAAAACAGGAATCATTGGATTTCCAGGCAAACACCCCAAACATTCGTCACCAGCCTCAACTCACCGTGACCCTTCCTGTCTTTCCAGTTTTACACAATCAGATTCCTACTGATTTGCAGAACTATTTTATAAGCATACATAATTCACCACCACAAGAACAGGACCAAAGGTCAGAGGTCAGGCTCTGTTGACGGACTTATTACGTTGGTAACTGGACGTTCCTCACTTATAAAGCTCACGGTGAAGTTTTGTGATTGCATCATTGTTTAGTTAAGTTTTCAGCTCTAATGTCAAAAGATTTGTTCCATCATGGAGCAACAAGCCTTCACTAGTCCACATTGAACAAACACTGGTGAGGAACCAACAGGGTGAAGAACCAACGGGGTGAAGAACCAACAGGGTGAAGAACCAACGGGGTGAAGGACCAACGGGGTGAGGAACCAACACCTTGTTCATAAGAAGTCCACAGAATCACCGAAAGACCGACTTAAAGGTGGCCGGTCTGAGGCAAAGGTGAAAGGAATTGGGACTTATCTCTGAAGCAGCGGACAGTCCAGACCGTCTATCCTGAGACATTGAGCGCAATCAGAATTGTGCACCTCCACATGACGGCCGTACGATAACATAGGAGACTCGAGGGACTGTTAGTCTTAACGTGTGATTTACAGACTCCGTACTGGAGGGCTATGATATCACACGCTTGACTGAAACAAAAGCAGACCATGTCAATGAGCTTCTTGTTCCAGGGTTAACCCCTCTTGTTATGCCGAGGTTGACCAGAAACATGAATTTGGTGGTATCCATGGCATTTAAGTCCTTGGACACCACCAAACTATTTGTGGTTATCATTTTTTGCTTGGTATTGTATACAGGTAGTCGCCGACTTACGACCGCGATTGGGACCGACAGATCGGTCGTAACTCGACTTGGTCGTAAATCGACTCTTAAGTAAAAATTCAATCCAGCAGCGCTGGTTCTTGGCTGGGGGTCGTCCGGATCGTCAGCTGGGGCAGCGTGTGGGTTGGTGGGAGTGGGACACGATCTTTTCATAATCATTGTGAGCTTTGACTGAATTGTTCGTTTCTTTTTCTCCTCATAAATTTCACGATATGGACGGAAAGCGTCGTTTGCCATCCGTTCAATCCTTGCAAATGTTTCTATGTTCTATGTGCATTTCTTCAAAGTGTGCACGGAGTTTATTTAACAGGGAAAAGCCTTCTGACAAGCCTTTGGTGGTGAACATTGTTTCTGTTTCCTCCTCTTCTTTCTCTGCTTCTCTTCTCTCTTCTTCTTCCACTCTTTCTTCTTCCAGCGCGATCATTCGTGAGTTCTCCAAGGAGAGGTTTTTTGCCAGTTTCACTATTTTCTCTCGAATCTGATCAAGTTCTTCGTCACTTTCAAATCCAGCAGAAGAGTTCACGTAACGCTTGACAGTTTTTCCATACGCCATTCATACATTTCTCCGTCACAGCCTCCTAAGCAGCCCAGCCCATCAGTAGTGGGCTGGGCTGCTGATCTCAGTGTGACTGAACAGCGTGTGTGCGCCGTGGGGACTGGAGAGAGCGCTGGAGCCTCAGAGCGTGAGTACTGTGGCTGGAGGGAATGCCCGCGTTACCCAGACATAGTGGCCGTAAAGTCGGTCGGTCGTAAGTTGCACAGGTCGTAAGTCGGCGACTACCTGTACATTCAATTCCAGGAATGGGTTACTTGATGATTTTGTTAATGATCATTCATTCATTTATTTTCCTACCCGCTTCACCAGCTTGCGCGGGTCACGGGGAGCTTGAGCCAATCGTAGTTGTCACAGGGCGTGAGGCGGGGGACACTCTGGGTGCAACGCCAGCGCACCGCAGAGCTACACAGAGACATACGAACACACACACACACACACTCCTGTGGGCATTTTGGACCAGCCAATTAACCTGAAGCGCATGTTTTTGGAGGTGGGAGGAAGCCGGAGAACCCGGAGAGAACCCCCCCAGACACAGAGAGAACATGCAAACTCCACACAGAGCAGGACTCGAACACGGAACCTCCTTGCTGTGCGGCGACAGCGCCACCCACTGGCCACCACGCCGCCCGCTGTCAATGATCAATCAGCCCTCATTGACAACGATGTTACGTCTGATGGTGTTAACTGTCAACGATTTTTTATTGATAATAATCTGATATTGGAGAGAAGCAAGCGTGATATTCATGTTAATGCAAATGGGCGGAACCTTAACCCTCACCCTACTGGAAGCTCTAATGATTCCAACCCGTGTGATATAACCAGAGCATTAGTGACGGCTTAAACCGTCCCTTAAATACTAAAGAAATCTTCGTGGTAGTCAGGATCTCCATGGTAACAAAGCGTGTGGTGTCCACAGTGTTAGCAAGGAATGTCTAAAAACTGTCCCCAGGAATTAGTTGTTACTAAACTCTGTAGTTTGGTTCCAGCCTCAAGTAAAATTCCCCTGACTGGTGTGTTGGAATTATAAAACCTCTACGTTTACTGCATTAGTACCTTAATGCAGTAAACGTAGTACCTGAACGTAGTAAATGTACCTGAACGTAGTAAACGTCGTACCTGAATGTAGTAAACGAAGTACCTGAACGTAGTAAACGTAGTACCTAGACGTAGTAAACGTAGTACCTTAACAGAGCAAATGCACCTGAACGTAGTAAACGTCGTACCTGAATGTAGTGAACGAAGTACCTGAACATAGCAAACGTAGTACCTGGACGTAGTAAACGTAGTACCTTAACAGAGCAAATGCACCTGGACGTAGTAAACATAGCACCTTGATGTAGTCAATGTAGTACCTGGACATAGCAAACATAGTACCTTAACGTAGTAAATGTAGCACCTTGACGTAGTAAACATAGAACCTGAATGTAGCAAACGTAGTACCTGAACGTAGTAAACAAAGTACCTGAATGTGGTAAATGTAGCACCTTGATGTAGTCAACGTAGTACCTGGATGTAGTAAATGTAGTGCCTGAACGTAGTAAACAAAGAACCTGAATGTAGTAAACAAAGTACCTAAACGTAGTAAACGTAGCACCTTGATGTAGTCAACGTAGTACCTGGACATAGTAAACGTAGTACCTGAACGTAGCAAACGTAATACCTTAACGTAGTGAAGGTACTAGGTTTCTGTGGCACCAGTACTACGTAGTACCTCCTGTCCCGTGTCCTACCTGCTTGTGTGGATTTCCTGCGGGCCTTCTTGATGTCCTCCTCCGTCTTGTTGCTGAGTTTGATCTCCAGCTGCTGGGTCTTCACCTCCAGGTCCTTCTGCCGGTCGGCCAGAGCTTTACGGGCCTGCATCAACACAAACATCACGCAGCTTCAGATCCACCACATCTACTAAACACCTACTGGTCTCACATCCTGCTCTCATCCTGGAATCGGTATCAGGGAGACTCCTCACGTTCTTTTGTAGGACCTTTCATGCGTGTTGAACAGTGACAGAGTAACAGTGATTGGTCAATCAAGACAACCGAAACAAAACGGCTGTGGTTGACCAATGACGGTTCCTGTGGGGGAACTGACAGTCGATACTTGGCTCCATGTGTTATGAGGACATGGATGAAGACCCACCTTTATATTCACATTTCCATGAGAAAACTGAAGATCTGCAGAGGCTGGACTGTAGGTTGGACTTTGTCAGGCATCGTTGGGGATAGTGCAGCGTGATTTAAGTTCTTCCTCAGCCTGACCTTCATCCTCAAACTAAAGACGTTTGATGTGACCTTTGACCAGTCAGGGTTACTGGAACATGGACCATTAGTGCCTCTAACACCAGACAGGCCATCTGGAAATCCTGCTGACTCATGACTCGTACCTTCTCCACGCCGGCGTAGCGGCTGGCTAGCTGCTTCCTGAGGTCAGCAATGTGATGGTCGTACTTCTTCAGGTCCTTCTTGAAGTTGTCACCTCTAAATGTCAACAAGGGTTTTTCCACCTCGGTGTGTAACTGTGAACAGAAATCAGTCAGCTGGTGGTCATGTGAACAGAACACAGCCTGCCTGAGTCATGCTTTGGTGCACAAACCTATGAACACATATAACCAAGTTCTACACGGTATGTCACGCATGGGACTTCTTAAACCCATGCACCTGTGGTCGCTGACATGAAGGTGAGTCTGACAGGAAACTGATGAGATGCTGATTTGATTTTATTTGCGGCAAACAGAAATGTTAGCATGTGTAGCTTCAAGCTAACTCACATCTGTAGTCTCCTGACAGGTCAGCCCCCTTCCACACAAATATCCACACCCATCCACAAAAGGGCATCTAGATCCTTTGAGCTGCTGCTCCTCACGTCAGGTCAGGTGTCCCACTAACTGGCTGCCCCGTGACAGTCTGGTGTGGTACGTTCCAGTCCGGTGTGGTACGTTCCAGTCCGGTGTGGTACGTTCCAGTCTGGTGTGGTACGTTCCAGTCTGGTGTGGTACGTTCCAGTCCGGTGTGGTACGTTCCAGTCCGGTGTTCCAGTCCGGTGTGGTACGTTCCAGTCTGGTGTGGTACGTTCCAGTCCGGTGTGGTACGTTCCAGTCCGGTGTTCCAGTCCGGTGTGGTACGGTCCAGTCCGGTGTTCCAGTCCGGTGTGGTACGTTCCAGTCTGGTGTGGTACGTTCCAGTCCGGTGTTCCAGTCTGGTGTGGTACGTTCCAGTCCGGTGTGGTACGGTCCAGTCCGGTGTGGTACGGTCCAGTCCGGTATGGTACGTTCCAGTCCGGTGTGGTACGGTCCAGTCCGGTGTGGTACGGTCCAGTCCGGTGTGGTACGGTCCAGTCCGGTATGGTACGTTCCAGTCCGGTGTGGTACGGTCCAGTCCGGTGTGGTACGGTCCAGTCCGGTATGGTACGGTCCAGTCCGGTGTGGTACGGTTTACTAAGTTATATTTTATTATTTTTAACCATTTGAGGCTTCTTAAAGTTTAAATTTGGGTCCAGAATCATGTCAGGATAATTAACTTCAGGAATAAACAATTGGCTGACCTCTAATGAGGGTCAACATCACGAAGTTGTTCCAGGGTTTCAGAACAGAACATATATTTGTTTTGTTTACATTTAGTCTTAGACATGAGTAATCGAGCCACAGAGCAATTCTATGTACAGGTAGTCGTCGACTTACGACCTATGCAACTTACGACCGACCGACTTTACGACCACAATGTCTGGGTAAGGCGGGCATTCCCTCCAGCCACAGTACTCCCGCTCTGAGGCTCCCGCGCTCTCTTCAGTCCCCACGGCGCACACATGCTGTTCAGTCACACTGAGATCAATAGCCCAGCCCACTACTGATGGGCTGGGCTGCTTAGGAGGCTGTGACGGAGAAATGTATGAATGGCGTATGGAAAAACTGTCAAGCGTTACGTGAACTCTTCTGCTGGATTTGAAAGTGACGAAGAACTTGATCAGATTCGGGAGAAAATAGTGAAACTGGCAAAAAACCTCTCCTTGGAGAACTCACGAATGATCGCGCTGTATGAAGAACTGATCGCGCTGGAAGAAGAAAGAGTGGAAGAAGAAGAGAGAAGAGAAGCAGAGAAAGAAGAGGAGGAAACATAAAAAATGTTCACCACCAAAGGCTTGTCAGAAGGCTTTTCACTGTTAAATAAACTCGGTGCACACTTTGAAGAAATGGACATAGAACATAGAAACATTTGCAAGGATTGAACGGATGGCAAACGACGCTTTCCGTCCATATCGTGAAATTTATGAGGAGAAAAAGACACAAACAATTCAGACAAAGCTCACAATGATTATGAAAAGATGGTCTCCCGCTCCCACCAACCCACACGCTGCCCCAGCTGACGATCCGGACGACCCCCAGCCAAGAACCAGCGCTGCTGGATTGAATTTTTACGTAAGAGTCGATTTACGACCAAGTCGAGTTACGACCGATCTGTCGGTCCCAATTGCGGTCGTAAGTCGACGACTACCTGTAATGCAGTTCCTGCCTGACGATGCATCACCTTGTCCTCAGCTATCTCCAGTGATGTGTCGGCACCGGTGGGCAGGAGCCCGTGTGGCCAGCGGGGGGCCATCAGAACACTGAACTAATTAGACAACAGAGGCCCCAGAAAAGCTCTGAGGCCACGTCTGGGTTATTCCAGGCTGTATCTGAGGCCGGCTCAGGTTGTGAACTGCTGATAAAGGCGTCATGGACAGGTCAAGTTTGGACTGACCTCAGGATGGGTCATTAGTTTGGATTCCCTCAGTCGCTGAAAAAACAGCACCTTGAAACATGCAAAGGATTCACACAAAGACTAGGCTGAAGCACGCAGGCCCCTAAAGACTAGGCTGAAGTACGCAGGTCCTCAAAGACTAGGCTGAAGCACGCAGGCCCCTAAAAACTAGGCTGAAGCACGCAGGCCCCTAAAGACTAGGCTGAAGCATGCATGCCCCTAAAGACTAGGCTGAAGCACGCAGGCCCCTAAAGACTAGGCTGAAGCACGCAGGCCCCTAAAGACTAGGCTGAAGCACGCAGGCCCCTAAAGACTAGGCTGAAGCACACATGCCCCTAAAGACTAGGCTGAAGCACGCAGGCCCCTAAAGACTAGGCTAAAGTACACATGCCCCTAAAGACTAGGCTGAAGCACGCAGGCCCCTAAAGACTAGGCTGAAGCACGCAGGCCCCTAAAGACTAGGCTGAAGCACACATGCCCCTAAAGACTAGGCTGAAGCACGCAGGCCCCTAAAGACTAGGCTGAAGCACACATGCCCCTAAAGACTAGGCTGAAGCACACATGCCCCTAAAGACTAGGCTGAAGCACGCAGGCCCCTAAAGACTAGGCTGAAGCACGCAGGCCCCTAAAGACTAGGCTGAAGCACACATGCCCCTAAAGACTAGGCTGAAGCATGCATGCCCCTCAGCTGGATAGATGGAGAGAAGTCATGCGTGTGCATCTCTGTCCTTTCATTATTAACATGAGATCAGGATCATTCTCACCTTGTTGGAGAATTTGAGGTGAACTTCAGCTTCATCATGAAGACTCTTCTTTAGTTGAGTCCAGGCTTCGCCAAGAGTCCTGACAAAAGATGAATTACAAAGAATCCTGAATGCTCTCTAGATCTGGAAGTCGAGTGTTCTGACAGAACAAACTCTCTACACCAGATTTACTTCAAAGCTTCTAGATGATTCAGAGATCTGCACCGACAGACCCTCTGGTTTCTGATTGGCTATCATGAAGAGGAACACAGTAATGTGGGGTTACCTGATTTAAACCCTCTGTTCTCTACACCCTCCTTCTCTTGGGGGAGGTGGGGTTGTTGGGTCTATTTAATGCACTCACCCTTCCTCCTGTAATGCCAGCGGACTTTGAGACAGCTTGGACAAGTTCTTGGCGTACTCTTCTTCAATCTTTATCCTGAAACACAAGCAAGCCGAAGCGTGAGACTCTGAGGCGGTTCAGAGTCTCACGCTGCTTTAGTAACGTACAGAGAATCAGGAGACCCCGATAACCTCAGGAGACCCCGATAACCTGAGGAAACCCCGATAACCTCAGGAGACCCCGATAGCCCCAGGAGACCCTAATAGCCCCAGGAGACCCTGATAGCCTCAGGAGACCCTGATAGCCCCAGGAGACCCTGATAGCCCCAGGAGACCCCAATAGCCCCAGGAGACCCTGATAGCCCCAGGAGACCCTGATAGCCCCAGGAGACCCCGATAGCCCCAGGAGACCCTGATAGCCTCAGGAGACCCTGATAGCCCCAGGAGACCCTGATAGCCCCAGGAGACCCTGATAGCCCCAGGAGACCCCGATAGCCCCAGGAGACCCCGATAGCCCCAGGAGACCCCGATAGCCCCAGGAGACCCCGATAGCCCCAGGAGACCCTGATAGCCCCAGGAGACCCCGATAGCCTCAGGAGACCCTGATAGCCCCAGGAGACCCTGATAGCCCCAGGAGACCCTGATAGCCTCAGGAGACCCTGATAACCTCAGGAGACCAGATGCTATCTGGTGAAGCTGAGGTGCAGCACAACAACAGAACTGTAAACTGATCTTGATGTGAGTGCTGAAACCCAACAGGTGCTGACCCACAATCCCGCTGTGCTATCCAGCTGTGCTCAGGTGTGTGCCATCTGTCTATTTCACTTCACAAACACTCTTCACTTGAGGAGATCCACATCTGTCCTCTGACTTCGGAGAACGGTAGAAATGATTGTGGTGCATTCAGGCACGAGTTCCCATCAACGTCTCGCAGCAGAGACCAGGATGTAGGCGGAGCTCAGCTGGTCTGAATTACGGAGGTGGACGTTGGTTCTTATGCTTTTAGCTGAGCTCAGAGGACTCAGCAGCAGCTTGGATCACTTCCTGTCCTGAAGATGTTGAACACAAAGCCCCAGCAGCAGCTTTACCTCTCATGGATGAACTCGGCCATCTCTTTTTGCATCTGTTTGCCCTTCAGCTGCTTCTGCAGGAGGACCTCGAAGCCAGCGACCGATGTGGTCCCCTGGGGGTCCTTCCTGTCCGTCTGCAGGGGGCGAGAAGAAGGAAACCACTTCAAACCAGCAGGAGCGTGTGTGTGTGTGTGTGTGTGTGTGTGTGTGTGTGTGTGTGTGTGTGTGTGTGTGTGTGTGTGTGTGTGTGTGTGTGTGTGTGTCAGAGGCGTACACACACATATATATGTCCATGTTTCAAGACAGACTAACAGGAAGGAAGGATGGGAGGGAGGGAGAGACGGAGTGAGGGATAAAGGACGGACGGACGGACGGACGGAAGGAAGGAAGGAAGGAAGGAAGGAAGGAAGGAAGGAAGGAAGGAAGGAAGGAAGGAAGGAAGGAAGGAAGGAAGGAAGGAAGGAAGGAAGGAAGGAAGGAAGGAAGGAAGGAAGGAAGGAAGGAAGGATTGCTAAAACAGACGTTGTGAGCACATGATGGCGCCACATGTAAATGTGGTGCGTTGGTTCCAGGTGAGGAACACAAAATGTTCCAACCATCAAGCAAGTTGCATGACAGAACCAAACCGATGACTGTCCTGTTGTCTGTGGACCTGGATTATTAGCTAGTGGTGTCTGTGGACCTGGATTATTAGCTAGTGGTGTCTGTGGACCTGGATTATTAGCTAGTGGTGTCTGTGGATCTGGATTATTAGCGAGTGATGTCTGTGGACCTGGATTATTAGCGAGTGATCCTGAAGGAAACGTCTTCAGACCACCACACAGAGACATGCCAGCGCGGCGCCACCTGTTGGACTGGACCGGACTCACCCAGAAGTAGTCGCAGTAGCTCCAGTCGTTGGGCTTGAGCAGCTGCTGCTCCGGACCTTCTCCTGGCAGAGGGAACGTCACGCAGTTGATCTGCAGCACAGGGAAACAGATCATCATTAAGGACACGAGGGGGCGCTGTTCTGGTTTCTACAAGTGAAGAGATCGGACATGAGGGACGTGAACGTGGTGTCGCTGACAGATGGGCCTGAAACATGTTGGTACAGGTAAACATGCAGAACCTGCTGCCAACCACAGGGGGCCGCAGGGAGCCCCCACACTGGACAGATACTTATTGATGGTTCTGAATCTTCTAGTCAGGAGCACCAGGTTCTCCCCGCTGGACCCTGACTGAACTCTGTCCTCTGCTTCGCCCTGAGGGGCAGGTGGCAGCCCACCAGGCCCCCTGGGGTCAAACCACGAGTGGGCAATCACTCTCACCTGCTGATCCACAGGAGCCACTTCTCCTCCTGTGGATCATGAGGTTCAGGTTCTGGTTTCACCCCGGGCCTCCTCCAGGGGGTCAGGCCCAGAGAGGCTCCAGAGGGAGTAGACACAGAGCAGAACCCTGTCCATCTCACAGGAACAAACCCTGGACTCCAACGGCCCAACTGGACGCAGTACCTCAGCACAGCCTGAAGGGGGCAATCTACTGGATACAGCAGAGAATCACGATACATTCATGTGACCTCCTCTGGAACGGAGCTGTTTGTTCATGAAGTCTTCCTCTGGTGTTGAGGAAGAAACTTTTGTGTGGAAGAAGAGCTGGACCTCTTAATCAGCAAGTTAATACCCAATCCCGCTAATACCCTATCCCGTTAGCACCTGATCTCGTTAATACCGGATCCCGTTAATACCCAATCCCGTTAATACCCGAACCCGTTAGCACCTGATCTCGTTAATACCGGATCCCGTTAATACCCAATCCCGTTAATACCTGAACCCGTTAATACCCTATCCCGTTAGCACCTGATCTCGTTAATACCGGATCCCGTTAATACCCTATCCCGTTAATACCCTATCCCGTTAGCACCTGATCTCGTTAATACCGGATCCCGTTAATACCCAATCCCGTTAATACCCGAACCCGTTAATACCCTATCCCGTTAATACCCAATCCTGTTAATACCTGAACCCTTTAATACCGGATCCCGTTAATTACCAAACCCGTTAATACCCAATCCCGTTAATACCCTATCCCGTTAGAACCCGATACCGGATCCTGTTAATACCCAAACCCGTTAATACCCAATCCCGTTAATACCCTATCCCGTTAGAACCCGATACCGGATCCTGTTAATACCCAAACCTGTTAATACCCAATCCCGTTAATACCCTATCCCGTTAGAACCCAATCTCGTTAATACCCTATCCCGTTAATACCCTATCCTGTTAGAATCCAATCTCGTTAATACCAGATCCCATTAATACCCGAACCCGTTAATACCGGATCCCCTTAATACCCTATCCCATTAATACCTGAACCCGTTAATACCGGATCCCGTTAATACCTGAACCCGTTAATACCGGATCCCGTTAGAACCCGATCCCGTAAGAACCCGATCCCATTTAACCAACAATGAAGGAGACACTCCAGTTATACAATTACAAAGTTCAGGAGGGAAACCTTCCAGACAGGCACACGGAGGCCAGCCTGACATCAATCCACAGACGCATCAACTCCCACAGCATTCTGGGATTCAGAACACACGTCCTGGGTTGTAACATGTAAACACATAAAATGGGTTGATTTTAACACGTAGACACATGATCTGGGTTGATTTTAACATGTAAACACGTAACATGGGTTGATTTTAACATGTAAACACATAATCCGGGTTGGTTTTAACACATAAACACATAATCTGGGTTGGTTTTAACAGGTAAACATGTAATCTGGGTTGGTTTTAACACATAAACACGTAACATGGGTTGGTTTTAACAGGTAAACACATAATGGGTTGGTATTAGCACGTAAACACGTAGCATGGGTTGGTTTTAACAGATAAACACGTGACATGGGTTGGCTTTAACAGTTAAACACGGGTTGGTTTTAACACGTAAACACATGTCCTTGGTTGGTTTTAACACGTAAACACGTAATCTGGGTTGGTTTTAACATGTAAACACGTAACATGGGTTGGTTTAAACATGTAAACACATGTCCTGGGTTGGTTTTAACATGTAAACACATAACATGGGTTGATTTTAACATGTAAACACATAACATGGGTTGGTTTTAACACGTAAACACATAACATGGGTTGGTTTTAACATGTAAACACATAATCTGGGTTGGTTTTAACAAGTAAACACATGTCCTGGGTTGGTTTTAACACGTAAACATGTAAAATTGGTTGGTTTTAACACGTAAACACGTAACATGAGTTGATTTTAACACGTAAACACGTCCTGGGTTGGTTTTAACACTTAAACACGTAACATGGGTTGGTTTTAACACGTAAACACGTCCTGGGTTCGTTTTAACACGTAAACACATGTCCTGGGTTGGTTTTAACATGTAAATACGTAACATGAATTGATTTTAACATGTAAACACATGTTCTGGGTTGGTTTTAACAGGTAAACACTTAATCTGGGTTGGTTTTAACATGTAAACACGTAACATGGGTTGGTTTAAACAAGTAAACACATATTGGGTTGGTTTTAGCACATAAACACGTAACATGGATTGGTTTTAACAGGTAAACACGTAACATGGGTTGGCTTTAACAGGTAAACACGGGTTGGTTTTAACACGTAAACACAGGTCCTTGGTTGGTTTTAACACGTAAACATGTAACATGGGTTGGTTTTAACACGTAAACATGTGACATGGGTTGGTTTTAACACGTAAACATGTGACATGGGTTGGTTTAAACACGTAACGGGTTGGTTTTAACATGTTAACACATAATCTGGGTTGGTTTTAACAGGTAAACGTAATCTGGGTTGGTTTTAACAGATAAACACGAAACATGGGTTGATTTTAACACGTAAACACGGGTTGGTTTTAACACGTAAACACGTAACAGGGGTTGGTTTTAACACGTAAACACGGGTTGGTTTTAACACGTAAACACCCATCCAAACACGATTGATGTAATCCTCTCAGAGTAGACGGAGGCTCAGCTTGCAGAGCAGAAAGCTCCTCGGCTCTCAGGAGCCGTTCTCCTCGCTTCCCTTTGACGCCCATTAATCAGTGCTATTGCCTTGTCGCCATGGAAACTGGACTTGCTGCATCCCTTCAGGTCTGCTGGCGCTCTCAGGTTTTCTGCACACTGACGGCTCGCGGCTGCTGAGGGTCGGAGCCACCGAGGGACGTGAGCCCGGCTCCTCCTCATCATCACAGGTTACATAAGCAGCCGGAGTCACGTTTAGCACCTTAATGGCGGCGGTTGGAGTTGGGGGGGTGGCTGTGTGACCTGTGCCTCCCTGCAGTTTACATGCATCAGATGTTTGGGGGGGCAGCATCCACCCCTCCATCACAGACACCCTCCAGCTCTGAATCTGTCGGCCTGGCGACGGTCGGACATACAAACAGTCAACCGATCAACCTGATGGTGGAGGGAGGGGGGGCTCCTGGGGGCTCGTTACCCCCCAGGAGCCCCCACGACAACACCACCGACGTCTCTGTACTCACAGTGACTTTGGTCTCCTTGACCTCCTTGACTTGCCTCCGGGCGGGCGACACCGAGCCGGGGGGTTGGGGGGCGAGGCAGGAGGGGTCGTCGAAGCTCTCCTCCGTGTCGAAGCTGGCCTCCATCATCATCTCACCGCCGCTGCTGCTACCGCTGGGACGCCGTCTGTCCCTGCAAGCGCCTCAGCAGCTACTGAGGGAGTGGAGAGTCGTCATACTGGGGGGGTGTTGAGGAGGAGGAGGAGGGGTGGGGGTTGCAGGGAAATCGGTGTGAGCGTGATGAAGTCTCGCCTGCAGTGAAGCTGCTGTCAAACCGGTTCTCAGGTCCACGGCTGTGAGATGGAAGGAACGTGAACACCCCCACCTCACCTCCACCCCCACCCAAAGACGTCTGTGTAGAGAGGGGGGGCAGAGACAGAGAGAAGGGGGGGCACAGAAAGGGGGGAGGCACAGAGAGAGAAGGGGGGCAGAGAGAGGGGGGGGTGCATAAAAGCTGAGAATGTGAAGAACTGATTGGGGGAGGAGGTTTCATTAACATGATGCTGTACACTTCCTGCTCTGGGGGGGGGGGGTTAAAATGATGATCGATAAAAGACTCGTTACGCCTGGAGGGAGGAGGAGGGCGGGGACAGAGGGAGAGGGAGAGCAGGCAGCCAATAGCGTGCAGCCTCTGGTTGTCTGTTTACATGCATGTCACATGTTTCAGTGGAAGGCAGCCCCCACATGGGTGAGCAGTCATGTGACCTGCATAACATTTGGTCTTTAATGTGACCCCCTCCCCAGTCTGGATGTGAACATCATGTTAGCAAGACCAGACAGGTGGTGATGGACTTCAGGAAGAAGAGGAGCATGCCTCAACCAATCCCCATCCTGGGAGAGGCTGTAGAGGGGGTGGAGGACTACGAGAACCTGGTGTGGAGATCAACAACAGACTAGACTGGGGATCCTACGTGGTCTCTGTCCACAAGAAGGGCTGAGTAGACTCTACTTCATGAGGAAGCTGAGATCCTTCAAGATGTTGGAGATGTTCCACCAGACTGTTGTGAACAGCGTTCTCTTGGGGGAGCAGCATCGGAACCAGCGACACCAACAGACTCGACAAGCTGACCAGCAAGGCTGGCTCCTGATTGGCTGTATGACACTGTGGAGGCTGTGATGGAGTGGAGGACTCTGAACCAACTGTTATCCATCATGGAGAACCCCGATCACCCTCTCACCACACACTGGACGGACAGCGGAGCTCCTTCTCCAACACACTGCTACAGCTCAGCTGTCCAAGGGACAGGTACAGGACGTCATCCACAGGGACAGGAAGTCATCCACAGGGACAGGAAGTCATCCACAGGGACAGGAAGTCATTCCACAGGTACAGGAAGTCATCCACAGGGACAGGAAGTCATTACACAGGTACAGGAAGTCATTCCACAGGGACAGGAAGTCATTCCACAGGGACAGGAAGTCATTCCACAGATACAGGAAGTCATTCCACAGGTACAGGAAGTCATTCCACAGATACAGGAAGTCATTCCATAGGTACAGGAAGTCATTCCACAGATACAGGAAGTCATTCATGCCACAAGCAATCGCTCTGTACAACAGCTCTGAAATATCAGAGTTCCTCCAGTCTGAGGGTTTAGATATGACTCTCCTTAGGTCCTGTGTATGGCCACAGAGCACCACACTTGTTTATAACTTTATGCCTGCCATGTTGGGTACTATTATTATTATTGCTAATATTGTTAATATTTTTAAATATAATTATTATTCCCTTTCCCTATTGTCTTCATTTTTTTAATGTATATTTTCTCTGTTTCTGTCTGTTCTTATATTTAAAGGCTAGTTACATTTAAATTTGCAGTTTGGGATAAATAACCTGTCTGAACAAAATCCAAAACGTTGAATTATCTGAGACGATGCTGCGCCTCCATCAATGGGATCCTCTACAAACGGACATGTTTGCGTCTAAAATTTCTCTACAGTCCTGTTTTCTTAAAAACTGACAGTAAAACTCTCCATCCGACAGAACCAGGAAGTGAAACTTGAGTGGCTTTGAAAAGGGGCGGAGTCAGAGGAAACCTGAGTTTCTGGAGTAAAAACTGCTCCCGACCAGATGAGCACCTGAGTGTCTGTTTTTATGGTAACAAACCCAGTTCAGTTTCCTCGCTTTGTGAAACAGGTCAGGGTTAAGTCATCTCCCTATGTGAAACCCCAAACCCTGGGTTTCCCTCATGTCAGGGTTAACATATCCAGGGTTTAACTAAACCTGCTTCATGAAACGGGCCCTTGCAGAAAACCTACGATCCTCCGGCGGATTTTAACCCCTAACTTGGATGATTTTAGGATCACAGCCCCCAGGGTGCAGGTTTCTGATCACGGATCACGTCGCAATCCAAGAACAGGAAGAGAGGACTCACTCAGTTCAAAGGTCAACATCCACCTCCAGTTACATGAGCCTCGTCCCTCCATCATGTTGTCTCATGTTGTCTAACCAAACTGAGGCCCTGCAGGCAGGGGTCAAACTGCATTCAAGCGGGCCTGCATCCCGATGATCACAGAAACGTTTTTAGACCACAGTGACACGGACATGAATTAAGGATCGATGCTTCGGCGTGCCAATCCAGCTGGATCCAGTCCAGATTGGGATGTTTATACAGTCTTGTGACAACATGGATGAATTCACTGACGTTATCTCCAGATGGATGTCCTATAGCGAGGATGTGGTCATCCCTGTAAAAACTGTTAAGATCTACTCTAACAAGCCATGGATATCAGAGTATCTGACAGGGTTCTTAACAGGACCTCTGAGATGCACAACAGAGACAAAGACATCAAATCAGAAATTAGGGCTGGGACATTGGGTACAAGGACATTATGGGAATTAGCTCAGGATGAAAAATCTGGGCTCTGCTTGGAGAGGTACGAAGGGAGAAGGACTAACTCAGGTTATATGGTTATAACTCAGATCTGCCTTGAGAGACTCTCAATGGGAGACTGAACATCATCCACAGCCTCAAACCGAAGTGCTGCTGCCCCTGATTTACTTTTTTACTGGCCTACCTGCCACTCTTTCTGTCTCTTTTACTTGACCTATCTCTGTCCCCAATGTATTTCTCTTTTCCAACCATCAGGTCAAGGCGGATGACGGCCCTCCAGAGCCTGGGTCCTGCCCGGAGTTTCTTCCTCAATGAGGGAGGAAGCGCCGCTGTCGCTTATGCTGCTCTGGAGGGAATTGTTGGCTTTCCATCTGTAAAGCACTTTGAAATGTCTTCAGATGTGATTAAGCGCTATATAAATAAAAGTTGATTGATTTTATTTTGAAATGCTGCAACCTGGATATTGGATTTGTCTTTGTTCGTGTTTCTGTATGTTTGTGTTTAGATTTTTATTCTTACCCAGTGTGTTGACAATTGCTCAGTTGGGCACATGGAAATAAACCGAGTGGAACTGGCGAACATGTGGTGAACCTGTGGTTAACGTGTGGTGAACCTGTGGTGAACACATGACGAACCTGTGGTGTATATGTGGTGAACGCATGGTGAACCTGTGGTGAACATGGTTTTGAACATGTTGGGTGAGCCAGCGTTTACCCTTCATTAGGGGTTTCTACAGTCTGATCAGACTTTCTGCAGAGACTTCTAGTCGACTGTGGCAGACGGAGAACCCCAAAGCACAGCGGCAGAGGGGGGGTCTCAATCTAATGCAGAGTCCCAACCAGGTGATGAATAACAGGACAAATGTACCCGACAGGAAACACACAGGATCAATAAACAATAATCACACAAAACCTGAGTGCTGCCGAGTGCTGGATCCCTGTTTACTGAGCTGCATGTATTGATCTGTGATCAACCAATCACTGCCGTTAAGCAAGACGAGGTTCAAAGCCCTTCCACAGACCTTCAGGCAGTGGAAGGAAATGTTTAAAACTTGTTTCCATCGGTTATGTTTCAACCAATCACGATGCTACAGATCAGGTCATTGGTTCAAGGCCCCTGTGATGTCAGGACCCCCAGAGAACACGTGACCGTGACAGAGCAGAGATGCCCCTCAAACTGCTCCCAGTGAGACACCAGTGGGACTCTCACTCCACATGGAGTTTCATTCTGAAACGTGAAGTTGGGTCGTTTTAACAACAGAACCACTGGTTTTCTTTCTGGGGGGGGTTCCGCCTATCGGTTCTCTTAAGTTCTCCAATCACAGAACGGACCCCTCAGAACTCAGACCTCCTTTATTTATGACAGGCAGCAGTCGTCCTCACGGGAATGAAATAAATACAGAACACCAAAACAAATGGGCACCGTGGAGAGGGGCCCTCAGAAGCGGTCCAGGGGCCCCCGGCTCACGAGGGCCTCTTCTGCTTCCTCATATAGGCTGCTACCGAACTGATGATCTCCACGCTGGTTCTGTTCTGTCCGTAGTACTCCACGAACTCTCCGTCAGGCCCCACCAGGTACATGATGATGGTGTGATCCACCTGGGGGGTTCAAACACAGATGGGCGTCGTTTCGTGACCACACGAGGAGCTCCAGGGGAGCTGGTGGAACTCACGATGTAGTCGCTGTCCTCGTCCTTCGGCCCCTGACTGTAGTAAACCCTGTAGGCCCTGGACACCTGCTCCACCTGCGACGCCGTTCCCGTCAGGCCAATCAACTTCGGGGAGAATTCTGAGGAACACGTGAGGAACACGTAAGGAACATGTGAAGAACAAATGAGGAACATTTAAAGAACCCATGAAGAACACATGAGGAAAATGTGAGGAAAACAGGACGAACACATAAACAACACATGAAGAACACATGAAAAACACAGGAAGAACACGTGAACAACACATGAAGAACACATAAAGAACACGTGGAGAGCATGTGAAGAATATGTGACAAGAGAACTCTGACGAGCACATGAAGAACACATGGAGACCACGTGAGGAAAACAGGAAGAACACGTGAACAACACATGAAGAACACATGTGAAGAACGTCATGTGTTCTGAGGAACACATGACGAACATATGGTAACTCAATGTAATGTAACATAAATGTAACTACTCCTTCTTCTTTTCCTTTCGGCTTTTCCCTTCAGGGGTCACCAGAGTGAATCAATTGCCTCCATCTAGCCCTGTCCTTTGAATCCTCTTCTCTCACACCAACTACCTTCATGTCCTCTTTCACTACATCCATAAACCTCCTCTTTGGTCTTCCTCTAGGCCTCCTGCCTGGCAGTTCAGAACTCAGCATCCTTCTACCAATATATTCACTATCTCTCCTCTGGACATGTCCAAACCATCTCAGTCTGGCCTCTCTGACTTTATCTCCAGAACCTCTAACATGTGCTGTCCCTCTGATGTACTCATTCCTGATCCTATCCATCCTGGTCACTCCCAGAGAGAACCTCAGCATCTTCATCTCTGCTACCTCCAGCTCTGTCTCCTCTTTTCCTCAGGGACACTGTCTCTAGACCAAACAACATCGCTGGTCTCACCACAGTTTTGTACACCTTTCCTTTCATTTTAGCTGAAACTCTTCTATCACACATCACACCTGACACTTTCCTCCACCCGTTCCATCCTGCCTGGACACGCTTCTTCACCTCTTTTCCACACTCTCCATTGCTCTGGACTGCTGACCCTAAGTACTTCAAATCCTCCACCTTCTTGATCTCTTCTCCCTCTAACCTCACTCTTCCACTTGGGTCCCTCTCATTCACACACATGTACTCTGTCTTACTGCGGCTAACCTTCATTCCTCTCCTTTCCAGGACAAACCTCCACCTCTCTAGCTTCTCCTCCACCTGTTCCCTGCTCTCCCTACAGATCACAATGTCATCTGCAAACATCATAGTCCATGGAGATTCCTGTCTAACCTCGTCTGTCAGCCTGTCCATCACCATAGCAACAAGAAGGGGCTCAGAGCTGATCCCTGATGCAGTCCCACCTCCACCTTGAACTCCTCTGTCACACCTACAGCACACCTCACCACTGTCTTACAGTCCTCATACATGTCCTGCACCGCTCTAACATACTTCTCTGCCACTCCAGACTTCCTCATACAATACCACAGTTCCTCTCTGGACACCCTGTCATCAGCTTTCTCCAGATCTACAAAAACACAATGCAGCTCCCTCTGGCCTTCTCTGTACTTCTCTATCAACATCCTCAAAGCAAATACTGCATCTGTAGTACTCTGTTTTGGCATGAAACCATACTGCTGCTCACAAATGTTCACTTCTGCCCTTAGTCTAGCTTCCACTACTCTCTCCCATAACTTCATTGTATGGCTCATCAGCTTCATCAGCCTCTGTAATTTCCACAACTCTGCACATGTCCCTTGTTCTTAAAAATGGGCACCAGCACACTTCTCCTCCATTCCTCAGGCATCTTCTCACTATCTAAGATCTTGTTGAACAACCCAGTCAGAAACTCTACTGCCACCTCTCCTAGACACTTCCAAACCTCTACAGGTATATCATCAGGACCGACTGCCTTTCCACTCTTCATCCTCTTCAATGCCCTCCTCACTTCATCCTGACTAATCTTTGCTACTCCTGGTCCACAACAGTCACCTCTTCTAGTCTTTGTTCTCTCTCATTTTCCACGTTCATCAACTCTTCAAAGTACTCTTTCCATCTTCCCATCACACTACTGGCACCTGTCAATAGACTTCCATCCCTATCCTTAATCACCCTAACCTGCTGCACGTCCTTCCCATCTCTGTCTCTCTGTCTTGCCAACCGGTATAGATCAGTCTCTCCCTCCTTACTGTCCAACCTAGCATAAAAGTCATCATCAGCTTCTTGTTTGGCCTTTGCTACCTCTACCTTCACCTTATGCTGCATCTCCCTGTACTCCTGTCTACTCTCCTCAGTCCTCTCAGTGTCCCACTTCTTCTTAGCTAACCTCTTTCTCTGTATACACTCCTGCACCTCCTCATTCCACCAAGTCTCCTTATCTACTTTCCTTCCAGATGACACACCAAGTACTCTCCTACCCGTCTCCCTGATCACATTAGCTGTAGTTTCCCAGTCATCTGGGAGCACCTCCTTGCCACCCAGAGCCTGTCTCAACTCCTTCCTAAAAGTCATGCAACACTCTTCCTTTTTCAGCTTCCACCATTTCGTCCTCTTCATCTTCCTCACCACCAGAGTCATCCTACACACCACCATCCTATGCTGTTTGGCTACACTCTCACCTACCACTACTTTACAGTCACTGATCTCCTTCAGGTTACACCGTCTACACCAGATGTAGTCTACCTGTGTGCTCCTACCTCCACTCTTATAGGTCACCCTATGTTCCAGCCTCTTCTGGAAGAAAGTATTCACTACAGCCATTTCCATCCTTTTTGCAAAGTCAACCACCATCTGTCCTTCTGCGTTCCTCTCCTGGATACCAAACCTGCCCATCACCTCCTCATCACCTCTGTTTCCTGCACCAACATGTCCATTGAAGTCTGCTCCAATGACAATTCTCTCTCTTCTAAGCATGCTATGCATCACTTCATCAAAGTCCGACCAGAATTTCTCCTTCTCCTGCAGCTCACATCCTACCTGTGGAGCATACCCACTAACAACATTGAACATCACACCTTCCATTTCTAGCTTCAGACTCATCACTCTATCTGACACTCTTTTTACCTCCAGGACATTCCTAACAAACTCCTCCTTCAAGATAACTCCTACTCCATTTCTCTTCCTATCTACACCATGATAGAACAACTTGAACCCTACTCCTAAAGTTCGAGTCTTGCTACCTTTCCACCTGGTCTCCTGCACACACAGTATGTCTACCTTCCTCCTCTGCATCATGTCAACCAACTCTCTACCTTTTACTGTCATAGTTCCAACATTCAACGTCCCTACTCTTAGTCCTACACTCTTGGCGCTCCTCTTCTCTTTCTTCGAGCGAACGCACTTTCCTCCTCTCCTTCTTCGACCAACAGTAATCCAATTTCCACCGGCGCCCTGTAGGTCAACAGCGCCGACGGCAGTCGTTGTTAACCCGGGCCTCGACCGATCCGGTATGGAAGTCATAGGCTTGATTCGCATCTTTGATTTGGCAAAAGTTTTACGCCGGATGCCCTTCCTGACGCAACCCTCTGTATTTATCCAGGCTTGGGACCGGCAAAATAAGACACTGGCTTGTGTCCTCTTGCAGCTACATTTAACTACTCCTTAATGTAACCAATATATGTAACTAAATGTAACTCAATATAACGAAATGTAACTCAATGTAACATAAATGTAACTAAATGTAATGTAACTAAATGTAACTCAATGTAATGTAACTAAATGTAACTACTCCTTAATGTAACTACTAAATGTAACTAAATGTAACTCAGTGTAATGTAACTAAATGTAACTACTCCTTAATGTAACTAATAAATGTAACTAAATGTAACTCAGTGTAATGTAACTAAATGTAACTACTCCTTAATGTAACTAATAAATGTAACTAAATGTAACTCAGTGTAATGTAACTAAATGTAACTACTCCTTAATGTAACTAATAAATGTAACTAAATGTAACTCAGTGTACTGTAACTAAATGTAACTACTCCTTAATGTAACTAATAAATGTAACTAAATGTAACTACTCCTTAATGTAACTAATAAATTAACTAAATGTAACTCAGTGTAATGTAACTAAATGTAACTACTCCTTAATGTTAAATAACTGAATTTCTGACTTATTCTAGTTCCAAACATTACAGTTAGACAGAAAAAACATGTTTGTTTGTTTCTCTGTTCTAACATGAATCCTTTTAATTTGTCAGGGTATTAAACCCACAAAACGGGGGGGGGGGGTTTACCTTTGACGTACGCTGCCAGGGCCTTGGGCGTGTCCCGATCCGGGTCGATGGTGATGAGGACGGGGGTCAGGTTGGGCAGAGACTCGATATTGTCTGTGGAAACAGGAGAATGTAAGAACCAGGGCCTCGACAACAGCTGGGAACCGTGGCCCCTGGGATCCCCGGGGTCCAGTGTGGTCTGGGGGGCCCCTACCGATGCCCTCCACCACCTCAACCATCTTCTCCAGTTCGTCGGGGCAGATGTCAGGGCAGTGGGTGAAGCCGAAGTAGATCAGGACCCACCGGCCCAGGAAGTCCTCGCTCTTGGTGGGCTGGTTATTGTGGTCGACGAGTGAGAACGGCCCCCCCAGAGCCGGCCGGCCCAGGGACCGCGTCCGCTCCTTCTCCAGCACTGCAAAACGGCGCGGGGGGGTGGATTAGAACCCATGTGAGCCGACAGAACCTACCACACGCCGTCAGGATACTCACACTCCTCCTTCTCCTTCTTGAAGTACTTCATGGCTCCAAGCAGAGACCCCCCCAGAGCAAATGTCACGGCAAGCGACCTCCAGGTGACGGGCTGAAGGACAACCAGCACAACCACGGGTTAACCCCGCTGGCAGCGCCAGGACTCTGTCCTAGCAACAGATTCCCCTCATGGGGTCTAGAACCTCTGGAAACCGGTTCTGACACCAGTGTGACACCAGTGGACACTCGTGAGACACCAGTGAGACACCAGCGTGACACGAGTTTGACACCACTGGACACCAGTGTGACACCATTGGACACCAGTGGACACCAGTGAGACACCACTGGACACCAGTGAGAGACCGGTGTAACACCAGTGAGACACCGGTGTGACACCAGTGGACACTAGTGTGACACTAGTGTGACACCAGTGAGACACCGGTGTGACACCACTGGAAACTACTGTGACACCAGTGAGACACCAGTGTGACATCAGTGTGACACCACTGGACACCAGTGTGACATTAGTGAGACACCGGTGAGACACCAGTGTGACATCAGTGTGACACCACTGGACAATAGTGTGACACCAGTCAGACACCAGTGTGACACCACTGAAAACCAGTGTGACATTAGTGAGACACCAGTGGACACTAGTGTGACACCAGTGAGACACCAGTGGACACTAGTGTGACACCAGTGAGACACCGGTGTGACACCGGTGTGACACCGGTGTGACACCACTGGAAACTAGTGTGACACCAGTGTGACACCGGTGAGACACCAGTGTGACATTAGTGACATTAGTGTGACACCAGTGTGAGACTGGTGAGACACCAGTGTGACATCAGTGTGACACCACTGGACACTAGTGTGACACCAGTGAGACACCAGTGAGACACCGGTGAGACACCAGTGTGACATTAGTGTGACACCAGTGTGACACCGGTGAGACACCGGTGAGACACCAGTGTGACATCAGTGACATTAGTGAGACACCAGTGTGACACTGGTGAGACACCAGTGTGACATTAGTGAGACACCAGCGTGACACCGGTGAGACACCAGTGTGACATCAGTGTGACACCACTGGACACTAGTGTGACACCAGTCAGACATCTGTGTGACACCACTGAAAACCAGTGTGACATTAGTGAGAGACCTGTGAGACACGAGTGTGACATTAGTGAGACACGAGTGTGACATTAGTGAGACACCAGTGGACATTAGTGAGACACCAGTGGACACCAGTGGACAATAGTGTGACACCAGTGAGACACCAGTGGACACTAGTGTGACACTAGTGTGACACCAGTGAGACACCGGTGTGACACCAGTGAGACACCAGTGTGACACCAGTGTGACACCGGTGAGACACCAGTGTGACACCACTGGACACCAGTGTGACATTAGTGAGACACCTGTGAGACACTAGTTTGACACCAGTCAGACACCAGTGTGACACCACTGGACACCAGTGTGACATTAGTGAGACACCGGTGTGACACCAGTGTGACACCACTGGAAACTAGTGTGACATCAGTGTGACACCAGTGGACACCAGTGAGACACCACTGGACACCAGTGAGACACCAGTGTGACACCACTGGACACCACTGTGACATTAGTAAGACACCAGTGAGACACCAGTGTGACATTAGTGAGACACCAGTGAGACACCACTGAAAACCAGTGGACACTAGTTTGACACCAGTCAGACACCAGTGTGACACCACTGGACACCAGTGTGACATTAGTGAGACACCAGTGTGACACCAGTGGACACTAGTGTGACACTAGTGTGACACCAGTGAGACACCGGTGTGACACCACTGGAAACTAGTGTGACATCAGTGTGACACCAGTGGACACCAGTGGACACCAGTGAGACACCACTGGACACCAGTGAGACACCAGTGTGACACCACTGGACACCACTGTGACATTAGTAAGACACCAGTGAGACACCAGTGTGACATTAGTGAGACACCAGTGAGACACCACTGAAAACCAGTGGACACTAGTTTGACACCAGTCAGACACCAGTGTGACACCACTGGACACCAGTGTGACATTAGTGAGACACCAGTGTGACACCAGTGGACACTAGTGTGACACTAGTGTGACACCAGTGAGACACCGGTGTGACACCACTGGAAACTAGTGTGACATCAGTGTGACACCAGTGGACACCAGTGAGACACCACTGGACACCAGTGAGACACCAGTGTGACACCACTGGACACCACTGTGACATTAGTAAGACACCAGTGAGACACCAGTGTGACATTAGTGAGACACCAGTGAGACACCACTGAAAACCAGTGTGACATTAGTGAGAGACCTGTGAGACACCAGTGTGACATTAGTGAGACATCAGTGGACATTAGTGAGACACCAGTGGACACCAGTGTGACACTAGTGGACACTAGTGTGACACCAGTGAGACACCAGTGGACACTAGTGTGACACCAGTGAGACACCGGTGTGACACCAGTGAGACACCAGTGTGACACCAGTGTGACACCAGTGTGACACCGGTGAGACACCAGTGTGACACCACTGGACACCAGTGTGACATTAGTGAGACACCTGTGAGACACCAGTGTGACATTAGTGAGACACCAGTGGACACCAGTGGACACTAGTGTGACACCAGTGAGACACCAGCGGACACTAGTTGACACCAGTCAGACACCAGTGTGACATTAGTGAGACACCAGTGTGACACCAGTGGACACTAGTGTGACACCAGTGAGACACCGGTGTGACACCACTGGAAACTAGTGTGACATCAGTGTGACACCAGTGGACACCAGTGAGACACCACTGGACACCAGTGACACACCAGTGTGACACCACTGGACACCACTGTGACATTAGTAAGACACCAGTGGACACCAGTGTGACATTAGTGAGACACCAGTGTGACATTAGTGAGACACCAGTGAGACACCAGTGTGACATTAGTGAGACACCTGTGAGACACCGTCTGTCTGGGTTCTGGAAGAAGAACCCAGACAGACGGTGTGTTCAGGGCGAGCTGCGAACCCGTCACCACAGGTTTGGGGGGAGTGGACTGAGATCGACCAGACACTGTCTGAATGGAAAGAAGTAGAACCAACAACCTGCTCACCCCAGAGCGCGTGCTTCCCCCCCCCGGGGGCGGCGGCCTGGAGGTCAGGGTCCTGGAGGGGGGGTCCAGCCACAGACCCACCTGTAAACCAGAGATCAGAAGTGACTGCTTTGGGTTCGAATCTTTCATCACCTGGAAGCAGCTAAGCTAAGCTAAGCTAAGCTAACGAGACGAGCCGCGGTTGCGCGGCCCGGTGCTGCCGGTGCGGAGGGCTTCGACCTACCGGGCAGCAGCGGAGACACCGTGTCGGTCCCGGTGCCGGTCGTCCCGTTAGAGTCCGGACCCTCCGCAGCGCCGCGGTCCACCGGGAGGGAAACGACCTGAGCAGCATGTTTGAACCGCACCGGAACCGGAAGCAGGAGGCGGGTCTGACGGTAGAACGGAGAAGCACCGGCTGGTCTGGGGTCGGTTCTCCGTGTCGGTAATTCCGGCTCGGAGCATCACGGCAACTTCCGGGTTCCCGGAAGAGCCGCCGGAAGTGACGTACAGTGTTCCCTTCTGTCATTGGTTGGTGTGTGTTCCGTTCCGCCCTTATCCCACCGGGGGTGGGGGGTGGTAAGGACAAAAGAAACTGACAAAATGGATTGGCATACTTTTATGACGTCATCACACAACTCATTACGTCATCAACACTTAATTTTGTTTATGTTAAACATAAACAAAACAGTGAGAAAGTTGTGATTTAACACACACATTTAACACACACACACACACGTGTGGTTTTGATCAGTGGTCAGGTTCTGGTGTCAGGAGTTCGTTCTGGTTCTGGTGTCTGGACGGAGAAGCGCAGCAGAACCTTCAGGCGTCTACAGCGCGGTTCTGCAGTGTGGGGGCCAGCTGGACCGGAGGTTCTGGTTGAGGTGGTAGTAGAACCAGGCGGCGAAGGGGAAGACAGTGATGGCGACAGCGGCCCACACCCGGAGAGACCCGACCGGAGCCCTGGAACAGACCAGACCCAGAACCTTCAGAACTTTCAGGTTCTCCTGCGTTCCACCGGATCGGTTTGTGAAGAACGTTCTTCAGAACTTTACCTTCCAGAATGGCGACAGAGCAGGAACCAAACCACCGTCAGGACGAGACCCGAGAGTTCCCTGAGGGGGGGGGTCCGGTTAGAGTTTCCCTGTGGAGGGGTGAGCACTACACACGGACCCTCAGTGGAACCGGACCCCGACGCGTCTCAGAGTCCGAGGTGAACCGCTGAGGCCTTGCTGGTTCTGTGTGGAACGCGGCCCCAGAGCGTTCCACACACCTGAGTTGCGACTGGAGCTGAACCTATCGGGACCTACAGAACCTAATGGGACCTACAAAACCTACTGGGACCTACAGAACCTACTGGGCCCAAGAGGGACCTACAGAACCTACTGGGACCTACAGAACCTACTGGGATCTACAGAACCTACTGGGCCCAAGACAGACCTACAGTACCTACTGGGCCCTGCAGAACTTACTGGGACCTACAGAACTTACAGGGCCCTACAGAGCCTACTGGGACCTACAGAACCTACTGGGCCCAACAGGGAACTACAGAACCTACTGGGCCCAACAGGGACCTACAGAACCTAAGGGGACCTACAGGAACCCCAGCATGAAGCCTACCTGCCCTCCTCCTGCTGCAGGATGTCCGTGGCTCCGCCCCCATGAAGCCTCCAGCCCAGCATGGCGACGGAGGCGCTGGACATCATCACGTGGAGGTCAGCGACACGTCTCCATGGCAACGTCTCTGCAGCAGAAGCACCGCGCACGTTAGCTTTAAGCTAGCAGACCTGCAGAACCTACAGGGACTGAAGCCCAACCCTCAGTGTTGGACGCTCAAACGGCCCCTGCAGATGACGGAAACGAGCGCACCTGTCACGTGGGGGTCCAGGCCCACAGACACACTCAGGGCCGCGGGGACGCCATAGCCCACCTGAGGACACAGGACCAGTACGACCAGTACAACCTATCGAACCAGTAGAACCTGTACAACCAGTACAACCGCAAGAACTAGTAGAACCAGTACAACCGGTAGAACCAGTAGAACTAGCAGAACCGGTCCAGACAGAGCTTCACTGACGGAACCTCACCATCCACAGTCCTGCGTCCGGATCGTTGATCTGAAGCCGAGACAAGCGTGTTAGTCCTCACAAACAAACAAACAGACAAACAAACAAACAGACGAACAAACAAACAGACGAACAAACAAACAAACAGACAAACAAACAAACAAACAAACAAACAGACGCTACCTGCACGTAGGCAGCCAGAGCGAAGAAGACCGCCATGAGGCCGTGACAGACCCTCCAGACCACCAGGAGCCACGACCGCCGCTCCGCCGACGCGTCCCGCATCGCATCCGCGTGAGGGCTTGTCTTTGTCCACGCGGGGACACGGGACCAGAATGACGACAGACCCCCAGTGACGTGGAAACACGCCACGCCCCTTTGCTTTACCGAGTCAAAGTGCATGGAGTGTTGTTTTCCACCATCGCTATGACTTACAACGAAACGAGCGCATCGTCACGGCGACAGCAGTGACGTCAAGGTGACTCGAAGGCGACGCAACTTCCGGTTAGGGGTCCAAAATAAAGTCCTGGTTCCCTGTAGTGCGTTGCTGCCCTGATTGGTGGTCCAGGATGTTTGAATCTAAAGTCTGTTAATGGTGGAGCTCCTTCCCGCTGGTGGAACGTTTCATGACCGGAAATCCGCTGAGCCTTCAAACCACCGGCTCTGAAACGAGAAGGAACGTTTCCATGAAGCTGACGCTCCATTGGCCCTGATCGTCCGCGGTGGTTTTATTGTGAAAGGGAACGCGCACAACATCCGGTAGCGCTGTGGGAGGAGTCGGCTCGAGCCGTGATGGGCGTTGACATGTCAGTGTCACGGGTCAGCTGATCGGAACGCGCTGCTGCTCGTTAGCCTCGTTAGCTTAGCCTAGCTGCAGTTTGTTTTGGTTAACGGGAGCAAACCAGGAGCTTCCTCCGCCGCTCCAGCGAGCCCCGCCCGTTCCAGCCCGCGCCCCGCTCGTCCTCTGCGCGGGAGCCGCTGTCTGTGGGCCGCCAGCCCGGTGGGGAGGTGAACCCGCTGCCCGTGGACCCGCACTGCACCCCGGCGCTGCGGATGGAATTCAGACGCACAACAATGGCGACTCCCGGTGCGAACACCGCGGCACCCAGCAGCGGAGGGTCGGCGGCCGCCCACCAGCAGCAGTCCCAACACGTCACCACCCTGAGCAGCACGCAGGGTGAGCGAGCCGAGCCGAGCCGGGCGGGCCGTTAGCAGGCTAGCCGTGGGAGGCTACTCCCAGGACCGACCGTCCCTCCCTGGGGAACGGGACTAGGAGGACCCGGTGTTTAACACGTTAACACGTTAACATGTTAAAGCGTTCAGCTACATGTCTGTTAGCATGTTAAAGCGTTCAGCTACATGTCTGTTGGCATGTTAAAGCATTCAGCTACATGTCTGTTGGCATGTTAAAGCATTCAGCTACATGTCTGTTAGCATGTTAAAGCGTTCAGGTACATGTCTGTTAGCATATTAACATGTTAATGCTTTCAGGTACATGTCTGTTAGCATGTTAACATGTTAAAGCATTCAGCTACATGTCTGTTAGCATGTTACAGCATTCAGCTACATGTCTAGTAGCGTGTTGGAGCGTTCAGCTACATGTCTGTTAACATGTTAGTGTTCAGCTACATGTCTGTTAGCATGTTAAAGCGTTCAGCTACATGTCTGTTAGCATGTTAAAGCATTCAGCTACATGTCTGTTGGCATGTTAAAGCATTCAGCTACATGTCTGTTGGCATGTTAAAGCATTCAGCTACATGTCTGTTAGCATGTTAAAGCGTTCAGCTACATGTCTGTTAGCATGTTAAAGCATTCAGCTACATGTCTGTTGGCATGTTAAAGCATTCAGCTACATGTCTGTTAGCATGTTAAAGCGTTCAGGTACATGTCTGTTGGCATGTTAGTGTTCAGCTACATGTCTGTTGGCATGTCAAAGCGTTCAGCTACATGTCTGTTAGCATATTAACATGTTAATGCTTTCAGGTACATGTCTGTTAGCATGTTAACATGTTAAAGCGTTCAGCTACATGTCTTTTAGCATGTTAAAGCATTCAGCTACATGTCTGTTAACATGTTAAAGTTTTCATCTACATGTTTTTAGCATGTTAAAGTGTTCAGCTACATATCTGTTAGCATGTTAAAGCATTCAGCTACATGTCTGTTAATATGTTAGTGTTCAGCTACATGTCTTTTAGCATGTTAAAGCATTCAGCTACATGTCTGTTAGCATGTTACAGCATTCAGCTACATGTCTAGTAGCGTGTTGGAGCGTTCAGCTACATGTCTGTTAGCATGTTAACATGTTAATGCTTTCAGGTACATGTCTGTTAGCATGTTAACATGTTAAAGCATTCAGCTACATGCCTGTTGGCATGTTGGAGCGTTCAGCTACATGTCTGTTAACATGTTAGTGTTCAGCTACATGTCTCTTAACATGTTAAAGTGTTCAGCTACATGTCTTTTAGCATGTTAAAGCATTCAGCTACATATCTGTTTGCATGTTGGAGCGTTCAGCTACATGTCTGTTAGCATGTTAACATGTTAATGCTGTCAGGTACATATCTGTTAGCATGTTAACATTTTAAAGCGTTCAGCTACATGTCTTTTAGCGTGTTAACATGTTAAAGCGTTCAGCTACATGTCTGTTAGCATGTTAACATGTTAAAGCGTTCAGGTACATGTGTTTTAGCGTGTTAGCGTGTTCACCAGCCGTGTCTTTCCTTCCAGACGCCGCCCCCTGCTGGAGGTGTCAGAGTGAAACCGGTAGGTCCACCTTTGGTTCTTTCTCACAGACGTAGGGTTTGTGTTCACGTCCCGTCCTGCTGTCCTACCAGGAAGTAGGCGTGGTCTGAATGAAAGTATGTCGGCATGCTGCGGCCCCGCCTCTCATGTAACCTTGTTTTTTCTCTCCTGTTGAACTTCCTGCTGCTAACTGATGTTACGCCGCCTGATGGTGAGCCCCTCACACGGGTAGAACACGGGTAGAACACGGGTAGAACACGTCTTCCTTCCCAAACATTCCGTGATGATGTTTCCCTGCAGCTCATTCCTGATTGGTTGCCTGACTGACGCATGGCGTGTTTCAACCTGCTTGTCCCGTGTCTCGTGTGCATGCTAGACCGTCTGTGTCCAGGTGAGGTGGGTAGGCTGTGGCCCCCACGCCCCGCCCTGCAGGTGAGGCGGGTGGGCTGTGGCCCTCAAGCCCCGCCCTGCAGGTGAGGGGGTTAGGGTTAGAACCAACTGAGGTGAACAATTAGGAGAGTAAAGAGCTGTCTTCTTCCCCTCCAGGGTTCCAGATGAACCTGTCTGGAGCCCCTGCAAGTAAGACGCGCCTCTGTCGTCTGTTTGGTGTGACGCGGTTTGTCCTCACTAACCCCGCCCACACGTCTGACGGCTAACTCTGGAGTGTGTGACCAGTGTCGGGTTACAGCTGCCGTCATGTAATGGCAGGGCGTGTTCTTCAAGCCTCCCCCCAGCTCAGGACACACCCCCAGCTCAGGTCACGCCTCCAGAGCAGCGGTTCTGTTCTCCGACTCACAGACCCTAACCCTAACCTCAGCAGAGGGTCTGGTGTCACCGCGTTTCCTGTTGGCGCGGCTGGGCTCTAGCATAGACCTGCCTGTGGAGACGAGGCCCACCAATCAGGAGATGTCGTTTCCACCGGGTTCTCCACCCCAGCCCAGTGGCGTGGAGCACACGCCCTGGTGGGTTTCTGGGAAGAAGACCACCTCCTCGCCTCCCCCTCCGTGTGTCCGAGGGTTCACGTGGATAGACCAGGTAACACCTGAGACGGGGTGGACCAGGTAACACCTGGTCTACCTGGATAGAGCAGGTGCTACCTGGATAGCACCTACTCTATCCAGGTAGACCAGGTGCTTTAAAGGCGACGACACCAACAGACCTGAAGCTTCTGAAGGCTGGACACCAGCCGTCCTCCAGGAACCGTTCATTAGAAACAACAACCCCGTCCCTCCGGTCAAGTTTTAGGTCAGGGGCTTCCAGGTGTGCATCAGTTCTCGTCTCGTTTTGCCGCTGCCTCTTCCTGCATGTGACTGCCTCTGTCCCCCGTCTCTGTGACATCACAGACCATGTGACTCTGTGCTGACTGTCTGTTGGGTAAGACGAAACACATGGTTCAGGTCCTTTTTTGTGCTCAGGTAAACGTAAAGCTCTGAAGCTGAACTTCGCCAACCCGCCGGTCAAACCCACGACTAGATTCACACTCAACACAGCCGGAACGCCCTTCCAGAACCCGCACATGTGAGTAAAGCTCGGGCGTCGGTGTTTGAGGGGTGGCGTGAGACAGGGTGGCCGTGTTGGGTGGGGTGAGACGGAGTGGCCGTGTTGGGTGGGGTGAAACGGGGTGGCCGTGTTGGGTGGGGTGACTGTTGGGTGGGGTGAGACGGGGTAGCCGTGTTGGGTGGGGTGACACGGGGTAGCCGTGTTGGGTGGCCTGAGACGGGATGGCCATGTTGGGTGGGGTGACACGGGGTGGGGTGGGCATGTTGGGTGGGGTGACACGGGGTGGGGTGGGCGTGTTGGGTGGGGTGACACTGGGTGGGGTGACACGGGGTGGGGTGGGCGTGTTGGGTGGGGTGAGACGGGGTAGCCGTATTAGGTGGCCTGAGACGGGGTGGTCATGTTGGGTGGGGTGAGACGGGATGGCCATGTTGGGTGGGGTGACACGGGGTGGGCGTGTTGGGTGGGGTGACACGGGGTGGGGTGGGCGTGTTGGGTGGGGTGAGATGCGGTGGGGTGAGACGGGTGGTGTTGGTCGTGCTCTCACTGACCCGTCTCCAGCGAGCGCCTGAGGACACACAGCATGGAGTCGTCGGGGAAGCTGAAGATCTCTCCGGAGCAGCTGTGGGACTTCACCGCCGACGACCTGAAGGACCTGGGCGAGATCGGCCGCGGCGCCTACGGCTCCGTCAACAAGATGGTGCACAAGCCCAGCAGCCAGATCATGGCGGTCAAGGTGGGTCACGTGGCACGTGGACGGGCCGTCTGTCGACGGGCGTGGGGTCACAACCCCCAGGGTTTGTCTGTAGTGTCCGTCAAGATAGACATGGACCAGGTAGAACAGATGGACCAGAACCTGTCAGATTAAACCAGAACCTGTCAGATTAAACCAGACCCTGTCAGATTAAACAAGAACCTGTCAGATTAAACCAGAACCTGCCACCAGCTGAATCCCTTTGAACGGTGTTCAGAAACACCTCCAGCAGTTTTCTGGACGGAATCGGCCACACGATAGACAAAAAACACTAGGACAGTGTCACAGGAAGGGAGCTAGTGTGATGCTAACAGCTAACAGACACGCCACAGCGTGAGTCCTATTGGGTGAACGACAGGACTCATGCTGTGATTGGTCCCTGCAGAGGATCCGCTCCACGGTGGATGAGAAGGAGCAGAAGCAGTTGCTGATGGACCTGGACGTGGTGATGAGGAGCAGCGACTGTCCCTACATCGTCCAGTTCTACGGCGCCCTGTTCAGAGAGGTGACCCCGCCCCCGCTGCAGAAAGCACGCCGCCGCCACGCCCCCTCCCACCCACGTCTCATGACAGCTCTCTGGTGTTTCAGGGCGACTGCTGGATCTGCATGGAGCTCATGGCTACCTCTTTAGACAAGTTCTACAAGTTTGTGTACGGCTCCCTGGACGACGTGATCCCAGAGGAGATCCTCGGGAAGATCACCTTAGCTGTAAGTCTGGCCCCGCCCCCAGGGCGGAGCCTCAGCGCCTGTTATAACCTGTGTCTGACCCCGCCTCCAGGGCGGAGCCTCAGCACGCGTTCATACCAGCACTTTGAACCAGAATTTTTTGCCAATCGGTTCGTTCCGAACAGAAAAGGAATTATACCGTTTCTGTTTTTGCGTTCCACCCATAAACTGACGTTCCTGAACCGGTTAATAATTTTCCTTGTAAATATAAATATGTAGGTGTTGTATTTTCCGCACCATAAGACGCGCTTAAAAGCGATCCTCCAGATCGACCATTGTCCACCGACATAGGACGTATTACATCACTACGTACGCCGGCAGCGATGGACCAATCAGAGAACATGACGCGAGGCTCCGTCCGGCACACCTCCGGTAGGTACCGGTAGAGGGGAGATACCGGGACTGTACCGCAGGTATGCTGGTAACCACATCTGATTGGCTGAAGACCCCCGACGATGACGTCAGCGAAGAGACACGCTCACGACACAACATGTAAACTCCAGGCTATCAGTTCCGGTTGTTTCGGTTCACGTAAAGAGACCGGGGGGCTTTTTTCACGCTTCTCCATCTCTCTTGATCTGTGACTCCATCCTGGACTAACGTGTCTGCTCAGACTTCTGTCCGATGTTTCTCTAAAGCCGGCATCATTACCGGACACCCGGAAACCAGCCGGTCAGCGGTGGAGAAACTACCGAGATATTCTATGCAGACCGGAGATGAGGACTTCAGGGATTTATTACACATTTATCACAAAATAAAGACAGAAAAACATTTAAAAAATAATGTCGGTGTATTTTTTTAAATTTAAATACGTAGTACAACACAGTCCAACCACAGTCAGCTTTTTGCTTCCGTTAGCTAGAATGCACCGAATAAGGTGTACCGAGTGTCCGGTTAAAGTACAGAAATAAACTCCGTTATTTAGACGGAGCCTCTTTGTACAAGGAGCTGAATGTTGCGCAAAATACGGTAACTTAAGGACTTTAAATTGACACCTAAAGCAATTAATTTATATACTATAGACTATAATTATAGATATATCCCTACCCTCCAGTAAACAGTACCACAGCACTACACCTCTGCTTTATGACAGTTATATCATGTAGTTAAGGCTTATGCCTCCTACTTAGACACTACATGACATAAGAACAGAATAACTTCCATTTATTGCTGAACAACAGATCTTCATTGTTCTTCTCCCATAGCTCAGTATTACTACAAAGCGCTGGCAGTACGGGCACACTGCTCTGAAAATGACTGCATTCATGTCGAAAACATACATGTTCAGACTGACACGCTGAGTGTTTAGCTGTAATGATTAATGGTGACTGGGAGCCCTCCCTGTTCTTAACTGCTGCTGATAGCCGCTACTTCTCTCAGGTCATTATTTTTTTCAAGAACGAAAAAAAACCCGGTATTAACCGGTTCACAATTATTTTCTGTTCCGATTCTGTTCCGGAACATAAAAAAATATGAAGTTTTCGGTTTCGTTTTCGTTCCTGCCAAAATACCAAAAGTTTCTGGTTTTCGTTCCATGAACAGGTTCAAAGCCCTGATTCAAACCTGTTTGTCTTGCAGACTGTGAAGGCACTTAACCACTTAAAGGAAAACTTGAAGATCATACACAGAGGTAAGGCCACACCCACACAGAGGTAAGGCCACGCCCACACTGGTCCCATCTGCTCTTCATCTCCTGATTGCTCATCATGCCCCCCCCCCAGACATCAAGCCGTCAAACATCCTCCTGGACAGGAGCGGCAGCATCAAGCTGTGTGACTTTGGCATCAGCGGTCAGCTGGTCGACTCCATCGCCAAGACGCGCGACGCCGGCTGCCGCCCATATATGGCGGTAAGTGGAGACCATGGCGAGGCACGGTCCTCTCATCACACCGGTGGGGTTCTGGGGGCCTCTCATCACACCAGTGGGGGTCTGGGGGCCTCTCATCACACCAGTGGTGGTCTGGGGGCCTCTCATCACACCAGTGGTGGTCTGGGGTCCTCTGATCACACCAGTGGTGGTCTGGGGGCCTCTGATCACACCAGTGGTGGTCTGGGGGCCTCTGATCACACCAGTGGTGGTCTGGGGGCCTCTCATCACACCAGTGGTGGTCTGGGGGCCTCTCATCACACCAGTGGTGGTCTGGGGGCCTCTGATCACACCAGTGGTGGTCTGGGGGCCTCTGATCACACCAGTGGTGGTCTGGGGTCCTCTGATCACACCAGTGGTGGTCTGGGGGCCTCTCATCACACCAGTGGTGGTCTGGGGTCCTCTGATCACACCAGTGGTGGTCTGGGGGCCTCTGATCACACCAGTGGTGGTCTGCGGGCCTCTCATCACACCGGTGGGGTTCTGGGGGCCTCTCATCACACCGGTGGGGTTCTGGGGGCCTCTCATCACACCGGTGGGGTTCTGGGGGCCTCTCATCACACCGGTGGGGGTCTGGGGGTATCTCATCACACCAGTAGGGGTCTGGGGGCCTCTGATCACACCGGTGGTGGTCTGGAGGCCTCTCATCACACCAGTGAGGGTCTGGGGGCCTCTGATCACACCAGTGGGGGTCTGGGGACCTCTGCAGACCTGCATGCTGGGCTTCAGTGACAGTGTGGACAGGACTTATCTCCACCTGTAACATCACAAGAAACCTTGGGGGGAGTCTCAGTGCTCAAAGGGACATCAGCTGGTTAGCAAAACCCAGGAATATGGGGTACACCCTGGATGAGACGCCAGCTCATCGTGTGGCCACATGAAAGACAAACACACACACCTACAGTCAGTAGGTGTGTGTGTTTGTGTGTGTTGGTCGTGACCAGTCCGCCTCAGCTGGTGTTGTAGGAGGTGGAGGAACTCGAACCCACAACCTTCTTGCACTGCAGAATGTGCATTAATACTAAATGATTCAGGAGTGTAACAGGAAGTGGTTCTCATTAGTTCTAGCTTTTTGCGATCCTGACATAAACACCAAGGCATAGAGAAAAGAAGACAGCGTCTTTACGCTTCTTTTAAGTAGAAAAGGAATTTCAGAGTCAGTTCCTACATGTGGTCAAACCCCAAAGACACAAAAGTCAGACCCCAAAGACACTAAAGTCAGACCCCAAAGACACTAAAGTCAGACCCCAAAGACACTAAAGTCAGACCCCAAAGACACCAAAGTCAGACCCCAAAGACACTAAAGTCAGACCCCAAAGACACTAAAGTCAGACCCCAAAGACACTAAAGTCAGACACTAAAGACACTAAAGTCAGACCCCAAAGACACTAAAGTCAGACCCCAAAGACACTTAAGTCAGACCCCAAAGACACTAAAGTCAGACACTAAAGCTGCGTTCTACTCCTTTGTTTGACTTCCAGCCGGAGCGAATCGACCCCAGCGCCTCCCGGCAGGGCTACGATGTCCGTTCCGATGTCTGGAGTCTGGGGATCACACTGGTGAGTGGAGTCCACACGAGAGGCTCTCTGCAGATAGGAAGCGGGGCCGGTCAGGGGTCTGCCGGTGGCTTTGTCCAGGAGATAGTAGCAAACACTTCCTGTTGGCTGCCTGACTTCCTGTCCCGTGTCCTTCCAGTACGAGCTGGCCACCGGCCGCTTCCCCTACCCCAAGTGGAACAGTGTGTTTGACCAGTTGACCCAGGTGGTGAGGGGCGACCCGCCGCAGCTCAGCAACTCAGAGGAGAGGCGCTTCTCGTCCAAATTCATCTCCTTTGTGAACGTGTGGTGAGGAACCGCTGCTTCCATGCAGATGGGGCAGCGCCCCCTGGTGGATAAAGCTGTGACTGTGTTTCCTTCTCCCTCCAGCCTTACGAAGGACGAGTCCAAGAGGCCCAAGTACAAGGAGCTGCTGGTCAGTGTGTGGCGCTGTGAGTGATTGGGCCCCTCAGGCCTGATGCTGTGTTTCATGTTCTTCTGTTTGGTTCTCCGCTGCAGAAAGACCCGTTCATCCAGATGTATGAGGAACGCTCGGTGGACGTGGCCGCGTACGTCTGCAGGCTGCTGGACCAGATGCCGGCGTCGCCCAGCTCCCCCATGTTTACGGACTGACGGCGGGACGAGAGCCCCCAGCACTCAGCGGCCCCCCGGGACCCTGAGACGGAACCAAACCAGTCCATGTGTAAATTAGCTTGGTCCCTTCCTGCAGTGTTAGAGAACCGACAACGGAAAATAAGAGTTACAACCAGAGTGGAGCTCCTGTGTTAACGTCTCTCTCTCACACACACACACACACACACACACACACACACACACACACACACACACACACACACACGTAAGCAGAATGCAGTTCAATCAATGAATCGTGTTGATGGGAAGCTCCTGGTGGTGAGCAGGTGACTGGACCTTGTATTTGTGGGATCCCTGGGGGGGCTGCAGGTCTGGACCTTGTATTTGTGGGATCTCTGGGGGGGCTGCAGGTCTGGACCTTGTATTTGTGGGATCCCTGGGGGGGCTTGAGGTCCTCCAGACTGGACTCTTGCTTTGTGGTCGTTCCTCCTGTATGCAGATGACAGCGTTGTGTTTGATCTGTTTGCTTCTCTGTCTGTAAACGTGTTGCTGCTCAGAACCAGAACCCTGTCAGAGGCTCCGCCCCCCCAGAGGGCCGGCGCCAACAAACCAATAAAAACAAAGAGGGTGTGAAAGGGTCCCGCTCCTGCTGCTGCCACGCACCTGGAACCAGGTGGACCCGCTGAGGAACCAGGTCCAGAACCACAGGGGTGCTCCTGGGTCCACTGCAGGGGAACCAGGTCCAAGGCCAAACACACACACACACACACTCAGTGCCTGGGGGGGGGGCGCATCAGAAACATCAGCGTTCAGTCAGAACACCCCCGACTTTCCCAGGCAGGGGGACATGACATCACGACCAGCACAGCCAGATATTTGTGATGACATCACGGTTTGACTGAGAACAGGTCACGTGAACAATGATTGACATTCTGTGGAGGCGGGCCGTCAAACAGCGGCGGTTCAAACAAGTTTCAAGTTTCAAGTTTATTTATTTTTATATAGCCCAGATTCACAATGTCTCAAAGGGCTTTACAATCTGCACATGGACGATATCCCTCTGACCTTTGTGCACTGCAAGCAGTGCGACCCTCGCATCGGATAAGGAACAACTCCCCCCAAAAACCCTTTTAACAGGGGAAAAAATGGATGGGAGAAACCTCAGGAAGACTGCAGAGGAGGGACCCCTCTTCCAGGAGTGGACAGACGAAGCAATAGATACCGCATGTACAGATTAATAACACAATAATAATAACAGTAACAATAACAGTAACAATAAATGTATAACAAAGGCATGCCGATCCATCCAGTAGAGCGAGTCACCACCAGCCGATGAAGCACACAGAGGTCACCGATTGCCGAGGATCCACCACTCTGAGGACAGACCAGACAGTGCCTAAGTCATTCAGCTCAAAAAAGTTAAAGTCAAGGTTACTCTGGCAAAACCCCAAAACCACAGCAGAACCAAATGAGGCAGAACCAGCACTCCCCTAGTGGATGGTGAAACAGGACCACTGTACAGCTTGTGCTATCGCCAGCCATGGAAGCAGACAGAGGTAGCCGATTGCCGATGATCCACCACACAAAGGCCTGTGAGAGAAAACAGCAGAAGAAGGAAGAGAGACAGAGATAGCAGAGATAGCAGGGGCGAGAGTGGTGCTAGAGGGACCAGAATAGCAGAGAATTAATGGGAGGCAGGGGCCTAACTAAGCAATCCTATGACTCATCGGCAGGACTAGGCTAAACCTAAACATTGAGACCGCCATCCCCGATATTACTTATATGTTAGGTCGAACAGATATGTTTTGAGTCTAGATTTAAAGACATTCACAGATTCAGACTGTCTAATATTGATAGGGAGGTTATTCCACAAGAAAGGGGCACGATAGGAGAAGGCCCTCTGGCCAGCTGACTTCTTTTTAAATCTAGGAACACACAAGAGACCAGTATTCTGAGAGCGGAGAGCCCTAGTCGGCGTATAAGGTTTAACAAGATCAGACAGATAGGTTGGTGCAAGCCCATTAAGGCTTTTGTATGTTAGTAAGAGTACCTTAAAATCGGATCTAACATGAATCGGGAGCCAGTGTAATGCAGCCAAAACTGGGGTGATATGGTCAAATTTCCTAGTTTTAGTTAATATTCTTGCTGCTGTGTTCTGAACCATCTGAAGGCCCCTAGTTCTAGACCGAGGCAACCCTGATAACAGAACATTACAATAGTCAAGTCTAGAGGACACAAAGGCATGAATCAAAATTTCTGCATCAGCCATGGCTAAAGAGGACCTAATTTTGGAAATATTACGTAGATGAAAGAAGGCGATCTTTGTCACCTCTTTAATATGCTTGTCAAAGGCAAGAGTCGAATCTAACGTTACTCCTAGGTTCTTGACTGTTGAACTATGGGTTATAAGAGAGTTATCTACAGATATTGTTAGGTTTTGAAATTGGTTTCTATGTCGTGCAGGGCCAATGATTAACATTTCAGTTTTGTCTGGGTTTAGGAGCAAGAAATTACTGGACATCCAACTATTCACAGCAGAAAGACAGGCCTCTAGTTTACTCAATTCAGATCGATCATCTGCTTTTATGGGCATATAAAGTTGTGTGTCATCCGCATAACAGTGGAAACTTATTCCAAAGCTGCGTATAATTTGACCAAGAGGTGCAACATACAGGGAGAATAGTAGAGGACCAAGGACAGACCCCTGAGGTACGCCATATTTGACGTCGGAGAAGGCAGAAGTTTTATTATTGTAGGAGACACATTGTGTCCTATCAGATAAGATTTTAACCAAGCCAGAGCTAACTCACAGACACCAAACTGTCTCTCCAGTCGGTCAAGGAGTATACAGTGATCTATAGTATCAAATGCTGCACTAAGATCCAAAAGAAGGAGAACAGAAGTGGTATCAGAGTCCAGATTTAATAGGAAATCATTCACAACTTTGGTAAGTGCTGTTTCAGTGGAATGGCGGGCCCGAAAAGCTGATTGGAATGGTTCGAAAAGACCGCTTAATGATAAATAATCTAAGAGCTGTTGAGATACTACCCTTTCTAGTATTTTAGATAAGAATGGAAGGTTAGAAACTGGTCTATAATTATTTAAAGACTCTTGGTCAAGATGTGGCTTTTTAAGCAGAGGTTTAACCACGGCCGCTTTAAAGCGAGTGGGAACAACACCAGTTGCAAGAGAAAGATTAACTTTCTGAACCCTGAAGGTTTTCCGGTTCCTTCCTGGTGACGTCTTACGGCCAGGCCCCGTCGGCCCGCCCTCCGCTCCCTGTTCCCCGCTGTGATTGGTCCACACGCTATCAAGGCCACGAACGTCATCAGTAGAAGCCGGAAGAAGTGTCGCGTGCGTGATTGACCCGCGAGCTGCTGCTGACCGACCTCCAGTCGGTTCTACGGTAGCGACAGAACCGAGCGCCTCCAGGAGCCGGCCAGTCCGTTAACGCTGATGACGTCGCTGCGTCACAAGCTCCTCACGCCAGCTGTCGTTCTGCCGGTTTACCGAACAATGGCTTCGAACACAACCACCCGGGAGTCGGTGGGACCGAACCGGGCCAGGAACACCGAACCGCTGCGATGGACCAGAGCCAAGGAGCGGCGGAGCCAGCAGGCGGGCTCCTACGGGCCCCACCGCGTGTGTCTGCAGGTGGTGGGGGCCGGAAGCAGGGACACCCCCCCGTCCCTCTTCGTCTTCTCCGACTTTAACGGGTAACGGAAACACACACACTGACGTCACTGCCCTATATTTACATACAGTAAATATAAACAAACAGGGTTGAAGCGTGGAAAGGCGGTCGGTCCTGATGATGTACCTGTGGAGGTGTGGAGGTGTCCAGGACAGGTGGGGTGGGGTTACAATCAGTCCAACTTTATTTATACAGCCCTTCATCACATCTGAAGACGTTCCAAAGCGCTTTACAGATAGAAAACTAACAATGTCCTCTAGAGCAGCATAAGCGACGGTGGGGGGGGGGGACTCCCTCATTGAGGAAGAAACTCAGGGCAGGACCCAGACTCTGGAGGGGGGGTCATCCACCTTGACCTGTGGGTTGGGAAAGAGAAATACACTGGGGACAGAGATAGGTCAATGAACAGAGAGTGAGAGAGGCGGATAGGCCAGTTTGAGTTTAATGCCCACAGTGATCTGTCGCTCAAGGGGGGGGGTTTCCAGGCCTTTGGGTATCCTGTCTTCCATCCACGTTCTCCACCTGTGGAACAGAGGAACAGACAGCAGCAGTGTCGTGCAGACCGAGAGTGATCTGACAGTAATAATAAATTCTAGGAGCAGACAGAAGTGACAGGAGCTCCAGAGTATCTCCCTTCAACGGGAGAGACGGAGAAAAATACCCTCAGCAGCCTAGGCATACAGCAGCATGTCTAGTGGGGGGGTTATTTCTGATTGTAGGTTCTATCAAAGAGGAGGGTTTTTAGTCTACTCTTAAATAAGCTCAGGGTGTCCCGTCCCCCCCCCCCCGGACCGAAGCTGGGAGGTTGTTCCAGAGTAGAGGGGCAGATAGCTGAAGCTTCTGCCTCCTGTTCTACTCTTAAAAACCCGACAGGTCACCAGAAATCCTGCATCCTCTGATCCAAGGGCCCTGGGGGGCTGACTGGGATGTTCAACAGGATCTTAGATAGTGAGAAGATGCCTGAGGAATGGAGGAGAAGTGTGCTGGTGCCCATTTTTAAGAACAAGGGAGATGTGCAGAGTTGTGGCAACTACAGAGGAATAAAGCTGATGAGCCATACAATGAAGTTATGGGAGAGAGTAGTGGAAGCTAGACTAAGGGCAGAAGTGAACATTTGTGAGCAGCTGTCCAGAGGAGAGATAGTGAATATATTGGTAGAAGGATGCTGAGTTCTGAACTGCCAGGCAGGAGGCCTAGAGGAAGACCAAAGAGGAGGTTTATGGATGTAGTGAAAGAGGACATGAAGGTAGTTGGTGTGAGAGAAGAGGATGAGAAGACCAGGTTAGATGGAGGACACTGATTGGCTGTGAAGACCCCTGAAGGGAAAAGCCCAAAGAAAAAGATATAAATATATAGGTGTAGATATATAGACGTATAGATATACAGTGGGGGAAAAAAGTATTTAGTCAGCCACCAATTGTGCAAGTTGTCCCACTTAAAAAGAAGATGCCTATAATTGTCATCTTGGGTATACCTCAACTATGAGACAGAACGAGAAAAAAAATCCAGAAATTCACATTGTTTGATTTTTAAAGGAATCATTTGCAAATTATTTTGGAAAATAAGTATTTGGTCACCTACAAACAAGCAAGATTTGTGGCTCTCACAGAGCTGTAACTTCTTCTTGAAGAGGCTCCTGTCTTCCACTCATTACCTGTTTTAATGGTACCTGTTTGAACTCATTAGCACTATAAAATACACCTGTCCACAACTTTGAACAGTCACACAACAAACTCCACTACGGCAAGACCATTAAGCTGTCAAAGGACACCAGAAACAAAGTTGTAGACCTGCACCAGGCTGGGAAGACTGAATCTGCACTAGGCAAGCAGCTTGGTGTGAAGAAATCAACTGTGAAGGCAATTATTAGAAAATGGAAGACATGCAAGACCACTGATAATCTCCCTCCATCTGAGGCTCCACGCAACAAAGGATCAGCTTCGTCAGAAGCAAAGTCCTGGAGTGGCCGAGCCCGTCTCCAGATCTCAACCCCATAGAAAATCCTTGGAGGGAGTTGAAAGTCCGTGTTGCTCAACGACAGCCCCCAAACATCACTGCTCTAGAGGAGATCTGATGGAATGGACCGAACACCAGCAACAGTGTGTGAAGACCTGGTGAAGACTGACAGAAAACCTTTGACCTCTGTCATTGCCAACAAAGGGTATACAACAAAATATTGAGATGAACTTTTGTTATTGACTAAATACTTATTTTCCACCATAATTTGCAAATGAATTCTTTAAAAATCAGACAACGTGAATTTCTGGATTTTTTTTCTCATTCTGTCTCACAGTTGAGGTAAACCTATGATGACAATTACAGGCCTCTCTCTTCTTTTTAAGTGGGAGAACTTGCACAATTGGTGGCTGACTAAATACTCTTTTCCCCATTGACATATATACAGTATGTGGACGCCAGGAGGATACATATAAAGATACTGCATATGTCTGTGTGTCTCATATACTGTTTATAAATGTATTATATAACGTGTGTGTATGTACAGTTTATAGATACGTAGGCTAAGGACTAAATGTACACCTGTGTCTCAGAGGTAGTAGAACCTTGAGGATGTCAGTAGAGGCGTCAGGGTGTCGTTAGAACACCACGAACAGAAGGCCCACTAAGTTCAGACCCAGAAGAGATTTGAACTCTGATCCTGAACAGAGCTTCAGTCAAGATCAGAAATACCTTCTGTTATAAATGTTAATATAATTAATATTCACTCACGTGACTCCGCCCTCAGATACCTGTTCAACTGTGGGGAAGGAACGCAGAGATTGATGCAGGAGCACAGGTGAGATGCTGTGAACACATGACATCATCGAGTGATGAGTGAATGAATAACATCAGTGTGATGTTCTCCTTACAGACTGAAGATCGTGCGCCTGGACAACATCTTCGTGACCAGGATGAATTGGTCGAATGTGGGCGGGTTATCAGGTGAGTGGATGGGTCATCAGGTGAGGGGGTGGGTTATCAGGTGAGTGGGCGGGGCATCAAGCGGAGGCGCTTTTGCTGCCGTCATGGAGTGGTGGGCTGTGGAGGAGGTCCAGAGCTGGAGCATCAGACCAGTGATGGTCACATGACATGGATAGTAATCACATGATCATCATCATGATCACAACTTGACAAAATTGAAGAAGTGTGTGTGTGTGTGTGTGTGTGTTCTGCTCTGCAGGGATGCTTCTAACCATGAAGGACACGCGTGTTTCAGGGTGTGTCCTCTCTGGGCCTCCACAGCTGGTGAGATGAAAACACCTGTTCATTCACATCGTTGTGCCGGGTCATCATTCAGATGTGTCGTCTTGTTTTCAAAGGAGAACTACCTGGACGCCATCAAGACCTTTTCCGGCTCACTGGACAGCATCAAACTGTGTAAGTGTCACACACGCGTGTGCCGGTGTAATGGACGTCACACATGCGTGTGCCGGTGTAACGGGTCTCTCCTGTGCAGCGGTTCGCGCCCCCTCGGACGCGGCGTACGTGGACGACACCATGGCGGTCCACCAGGTGCCCATATTTGGTGAGTGAGGATGTTTGTGCTGAAGGTTATTGGGCGGTTCTCCGTTCTCATTGGTCGGTTTTGGGTTCCAGCCCAGCTGAAGGACGGCAGCACAGATGTACCCCCCAGGCCAGACAGGAGCTGCCCCCCTCCAGGTATGGACCAAACCGTCCATCCAGGTGAGTCCAGCGGGCGGGGCTGCTGCTCCAGTGCCTTTGAGCATGATAGCTCTGAGCTACGTGCTAACATACTAACGTGATGGAGCTGATGATGATGTAGATGATGATGAGTGATGTCACCCAGCAGGGGGCGGAGCAGGACCGTCGAGGGACGACTCTCTGGTGGTGGCCTTCATCTGCAGGGTGAGGCGTCATAATCATCCTCAGGGTGAACACAGTAAGCAGCGCTTCCCTCTGCTTCACTGCTTCACTCTGCTTCACTGTTTCACTCTGCTTCACTGTTTCACTCTGCTTCACTGTTTCACTCTGCTTCACTGTTTCACTCTGCTTCACTGTTTCACTCTGCTTCACTGTTTCACTACTTCACTCTGCTTCACTTCTTCACTCTGCTTCACTGTTTCACTCTGCTTCACTGTTTCACTCTGCTTCACTGTTTCACTACTTCACTCTGCTTCACTTCTTCACTCTGCTTCACTGTTTCACTGCTTCACTCTGCTTCCCTGTTTCACTCTGCTTCACTGTTTCACTCTGCTTCACTGTTTCACTCTGCTTCACTGTTTCACTCTGCTTCACTGTTTCACTACTTCACTCTGCTTCACTTCTTCACTCTGCTTCACTGTTTCACTGCTTCACTCTGCTTCCCTGTTTCACTCTGCTTCACTGTTTCACTCTGCTTCACTGTTTCACTCTGCTTCACTGTTTCACTCCACGTAACTGTTTCACTCTGCTTCACTTTGCTTCACTCTGCTTCACTTTGCTTCACTCTGCTTCACTGTTTCACTGCTTCACTCTGCTTCACTTTGCTTCACTCTGCTTCACTTTGCTTCACTCTGCTTCACTCTGCTTCACTTTGCTTCACTCTGCATCACTGTTTCACACTGCTTCACTGTTTCACTCTGCTTCACTGTTTCACTCTACTTCACTGTTTCACTCTGCTTCACTTTGCTTCACTCTGCTTCACTTTGCTTCACTCTGCTTCACTGTTTCACTCTGCTTCACTGCTTCACTCTGCTTCACTGTTTCACTCTGCTTCACTGCTTCACTCTGCTTCACTGTTTCACACTGCTTCACTGTTTCACTCTGCTTCACTGTTTCACTCTGCTTCACTGTTTCACTCTGCTTCACTGTTTCACTCTGCTTCACTGCTTCACTCTGCTTCACTGTTTCACACTGCTTCACTGTTTCACTCTGCTTCACTGTTTCACTCTGCTTCACTGTTTCACTCTGCTTCACTGCTTCACACTGTTTCACTCTGCTTCACTGTTTCACTCTACTTCACTGCTTCACTCTGCTTCACTGCTTCACTCTGCTTCACTGCTTCACTCTGCTTCACTGCTTCACTCTGCTTCACTGTTTCACTCTGCTTCACTGCTTCGCTCTGCTTCACTGTTTCACTCTGCTTCACTCTGCTTCACTGTTTCACACTGCTTCACTGTTTCACTCTGCTTCACTGTTTCACTCTACTTCACTGCTTCGCTCTGCTTCACTGTTTCACTCTGCTTCTGTCTCCACAGGTTCAGCCCCGGAAAGGAAACTTCCTGATTCCTCAGGCCAAAGCGCTCGGTCTGCCCCTGTAAGTGTACCGACACGCCTTCACCCGTCCATCCATCTGTTCATCCGTTCATTCATTCGTCCACTGTCTTTAATGAGGTGTTTGTGTGACCTCTCGGGTCGTGACCCCGGACCTTCTGTCCCGCAGGGGGACGGCGGCGATGCACCCACTAGTCACGGCTCTGAAGGAGGGGAGGAGTGTGACGTATGAAGGAAGAGAGGTATGACGACACGCCGGTGTTCCAACGCTCCGCCGCCCCTGCTTTGTGACGCCGCCGGGCGAGGTCTGATGCTGGTTCTGGTCCCGTAGATCCGACCCGAGCAGGTGTGCACCCCGACCATCCAGGGGCCGCTCTTCCTGGTGGCGGAGTGTCCGTCGGAGGAGTTCGTCCAGCCGCTGTTCACCAATCAGCAGCTGAGCAGGTATCGATCAGGTGTGTGTGTTCTGTTTGTCCGCGGCAGCGCCTAACTACCGTGACCCCCCCAGGCACCAGACAGGGGGGACGGACGAGCCGCCGGCGCTGGTGGTCCACATGACTCCAGAGCGGATCCTGAAGATGGACCGGTACCAGCAGTGGATGGAGAGGTGGGTTCACTTCCTGTCTGGCGGGAAGTCCTCTGGTTCTGGTTCCAATCCTGGTTCTGGATCCGATCCTGGTTCTGGTCCTGCAGGTTCCCGTCCACCACGGAGCATCTGGTCCTCAACGAGCACGTCTGCACCACCCACCATGTCAGGAGCTTCGGGCTGCAGACGCAGCTCCACATGATCCACCCCCAGATCTTCCCCCTGCCCAGAGTCTACAGACCCAAGGTGCTGTCTGTCTGACCGTCTGTCTGTCTGACCCTCTGTCTGTCTGACCCTCTATCTGACCGTCTGTCTGTCTGACCCTCTGTCTGTCTGACCGTCTGTCTGTCTGACCCTCTGTCTGTCTGACCCTCTATCTGACCCTCTGTCTGTCTGACCGTCTGTCTGTCTGACCCTCTGTCTGTCTGACCCTCTATCTGACCCTCTGTCTGTCTGACCGTCTGTCTGTCTGACCCTCTGTCTGTCTGACCCTCTGTCTGTCTGACCCTCTGTCTGTCTGACCCTCTGTCTGTCTGACCCTCTGTCTGACCCTCTGTCTGTCTGACCCTCTGTCTGTCTGACCCTCTGTCTGTCTGACCCTCTATCTGACCGTCTGTCTGACCGTCTGTCTGTCTGACCCTCTGTCTGACCCTCTGTCTGACCCTCTGTCTGACCCTCTGTCTGACCCTCTGTCTGACCCTCTGTCTGTCTGACCCTCTGTCTGACCCTCTGTCTGTCTGACCCTCTGTCTGACCCTCTGTCTGTCTGACCCTCTGTCTGTCTGACCCTCTGTCTGTCTGACCCTCTGTCTGAATGTCTGAAACTGATCTGGGATCAGGTGTGAAGCTGAGTCAAATTGATCCTTAGAGCTCCTGATCTGGATCCAGAAGTAAACGTCCATCAGCCTAATCTAATCTAGATCCATGTGGACCAGACTGGCAGACAGTCACATGTCGAGGCTCAGCCAATCAGGGGCTTCTGCTCCAGCTGTGTAGTTCTCTGGTGTTTCTATGCAGGAGCCTCAGGCGGCCCTCAGCGTCCCCAGCGTCCGCGGCCAGAGTCTCCTGAAGTTCCAGCTGAGGCCCGTCAAGGAGTGGCAAAGGTCAGTGAGTCCTTCAGCTGGGGTCAAGGGTCAGCCAGGGTCAATGGTCAGTTTGTCCTTCAGCCGGGGTCAAGGGTCAGAGTGTGGACGGCTGGCTCTGACCCGCTCTAGTCTCTGTCCTCAGAGAAGCCGTCTTCTGTAGCCCTGCCCAGTTTGTGGAGGAGGCGTCGGCGCTGCCAGACTTCCTGGAGGAGGTGGACAAGTTGAGGAGGGGCTGGACGGAGGCTGTAGAACCTCTAGGAACGTTCTCCAGAGACGCTGCAGAACCTTCTGCTGAGTCGTGCTCCAAAGACGCGACGGACCCGGCTGGAGGTTCTGCTGGGGGTTCTGCTGGACGGGGGCGCGAGTACCCGGAGGTGGTTTTCCTGGGGACGGGATCAGCTCTGCCCATGAAGACCAGGAACGTCAGCGGGACGCTGGTCCACATCAGGTAGCGTGTCCACAGGTGCAGGTGGCTGCAGGTGAGGGGGCGGGGCTGAAACACATGATGTCCTCTGTCCCGTTGGCTGCAGCTCCCATCAGGCCGTGCTGCTGGACTGTGGCGAGGGGACCTTCGGGCAGCTGGTCAGACACTACGGAGACGAGGTGGACGAGGTTCTGTCCGGCGTGTCGGCGGTCTTTGTGTCACACATGCACGCCGATCACCACAGTGTAAGCGGCACCGCCCCGATGGCCACACCCCCCGCCACGCCTCCGTGCTGACACGAGTGTTGTGTTTCAGGGGCTGCTGACGCTGCTGCAACAGAGGGAGCAGGCTCTGGTAGGTGGACAGGAGACCGTGGCTCCGCCCCCTCCTCTGGACGCTCAGGACAGTCTCGTGTCTTTCAGAGGGCGGTGGGGCAGAAGATCAGCCCCGTGTTCCTGGTGGGGCCAGACGCCATGATGACCTGGCTGCAGAAGTACCACGCCTCCTGTGAGGAGGTCCTCCACAGCGTTCAGTACGTGTGTGTGTGTGTGTGTGTGTGTGTGTGTGTGTGTGTGTGTGTGTGTGTGCGCGCTGATGACCGTCTGGGTGGAGTCATGTGACTCGTCTGGACTTCAATGAGGACATTTCTTAGCGTGGTTTTTAGCTTGTTAATAGAGGCGTGTTCAGTGGACTGAACCTCCGCTGCTCTGTTGGACCTCCTCCATGACAACACAGTGTTTCTACTTCGGTGGTTATAAAGTGGTGTGGGGGGGTTCTGTAGCACGGAGCTGCTTGGTAGCAGAACCTATAAGGGGAACCCTTCTGCTGGGGGGGGGCTGTGGTGGAATCATCTGTTGTGTGTTTCAGCTTCATCTCCAGCAAAGTTCTACAGGTGGATGCCAAGGTGTCGCCATGGCAACAGAAGACCATCAAAGCACTGCTGGAAAAGAACAATCTAGAAAAGGTGAGCTACTGTTTAGAGCGTGGTGACGGTGGCTCATGTGTTTGTACACATGTCACCTCCAGGAAGCACTGCATCATGGGATGCGCTTCAGTAAATGTGTGCATCCCAACATGACGTTTCTGCATCCCATAATAACAGAATATATGGTAGAAGCGACGCAAGGATTGTGTTTAGACAATAGTAAAATATAAAAACTAAACAAACTTAATTTAATGACTTTATTAATAACATAACTTTAAGTAAAAACAAAAAAAGAGTAAAGTTACATATTTTATCAAAATGTTGAAGCCTGGTAGTCATTGAAAAGTTTGTAGTAGTTTTTTATTTTACTTTTCAATCAGTAGTTTCTCCTGACGCTGCACCAAACTGACAACCTTCTAATTATTTTGTATTGAGTGCTGACATGTCACTGTGCCCCCCCCCCCCCCCCACACACACACACACACACACACAATGGAAACAATCGCGTCCATTACGGTGCAAATGTTGGAATTTTTGCTGGTTTTCTCTCAACTTATTCTGCGTCTTTATCCGTACTGTCTACAGTAATATCTGTAGTAGTATCTGTAGTAGTATCTGTAGTAATATCTGCAGTAGTAGTATCTGTAGTAATATCTGCTGTACTAATATCTGTAGTAGTATCTGTAGTAGTATCTGTAGTAATATCAATACATAATGGAGATTTCCAGGTTCGAAATGTAAGTGGAGAAATTAATAAATTGTGAATATTTTTGTTGAATAGAAGTGAATTTTTTCCCAATATTATATCGCCGTAAAAATCTAGTTTTTAATTGTGTTTAAAGTTTGTGTCCCGGAGACTAGCGCTGTCTGATGATGGTGCATCAGAGACACGCTGTCTGATGATGGTGCATCAGAGACACGCTGTCTGATGATGGTGCATCAGAGATTCACGCTGTCTGATGATGGTGCATCAGAGATTCACGCTGTCTGATGATGGTGCATCAGAGAGACACGCTGTCTGATGATGGTGCATCAGAGACACGCTGTCTAATGGTGGTGCATCAGAGATTCACGCTGTCTGATGATGGTGCATCAGAGATTCACGCTGTCTGATGATGGTGCATCAGAGAGACACGCTGTCTGATGATGGTGCATCAGAGACTCACGCTGTCTGATGATGGTGCATCAGAGACACGCTGTCTGATGATGGTGCATCAGAGACACGCTGTCTGATGATGGTGCATCAGAGACTCGCGCTGTCGGATGATGGTGCATCAGAGAGACGCTGTCTGATGATGGTGCATCAGAGATTCACGCTGTCTGATGATGGTGCATCAGAGATTCACGCTGTCTGATGATGGTGCATCAGAGATTCACACTGTCTGATGATGGTGCATCAGAGAGACACGCTGTCTGATGATGGTGCATCAGAGACACGCTGTCTGATGATGGTGCATCAGAGAGACACGCTGTCTGATGATGGTGCATCAGAGAGACACGCTGTCTGATGATGGTGCATCAGAGAGACGCTGTCTGATGATGGTGCATCAGAGATTCACGCTGTCTGATGATGGTGCATCAGAGACGGACGAACACGCTAACAGGCCCATGTTTGTGTCTCAGTTCCAGACGTGTCACGTGCACCACTGCCCGGACGCCTCAGCCTGCAGCTTCATTCACCGCTCCGGCTGGAAGCTGGCCTTCTCTGGTGACACCATGCCCTGCAACGCCCTCGTGCACATCGGTGAGTGGCATCAGAGGGGTGGGGGAGCGTCAGGTGATGGGAGCGTCACACGGCGATTCACGAAAGATGAGTCGCTTCTCCAGACAAACAGGGCGTGGCCATCCTTGATTGCTTGGACGACGTGATTGGTTCCCTGTGAGACAGGAAGCAGTGGGTCTGTGTTCACACCTGTGACTTCCTGTTCCCCAGGAAAAAACGCAAACCTGTTGATCCACGAGGCTACGCTGGAGGACGGGCTGGAGGGGGAGGCAGCGGAGAAACGGCACAGGTGAGTAGAACCTCAGTGGAACCTCAGTAGAACCTTAGGTAGTACAATAGAACCTCAGTGGAACTTTAGGTAGTACAATAGAACCTCAGAGGAACCTCAGTAGAACCTTAGGTAGTACAATAGAACCTCAGTGAAACCTTAGGTAGTACAATAGAACCTCAGTGGAACCTCAGTAGAACCTATAGGTAGTAAAATAGAACCTAGGTAGTACAATAGAACCTCAGTAGAACCTCAGTGGAACCTTAGGTAGTACAATAGAACCTCAGTGGAACCTCAGTGGAACCTTAGGTAGTACAATAGAACCTCGGTGGAACCTCAGTAGAAGCTAAAGTAGTAAAATAGAACCTCAGTAGAACCTTAGGTAGTACAATAGAACCTCAGTAGAACCTCAGTGGAACATTCGGTAGTACAATAGAACCTCAGTGGAACCTTGGGTAGTACAATAGAACCTCAGTGGAACCTCAGTAGAACCTAAAGGTAGTGAAATAGAACCTCAGTAGAACCTCAGTAGAATGTTAGGTAGTACAATAGAACCTCAGTAGAACCTAGAGGTAGTACAATAGAACCTCAGTAGAACCTTAGGTAGTACAATAGAACCTCAGTAGAACCTAAAGGTAGTAAAATAGAACTTCGGTGGAACCTCAGGTAATAATACGTCGCTGACTCATGCTGTTTATCGCTGACTCGTCCCGTGTCTTGCTGACTCGTCCCGTGTCTTGCTGACTCGTCCCGTGTCTTGCTGACTCGTCCCGTGTCTTGCTGACTCGTCCCGTGTCTTGCTGACTCGACCCGTGCTTTGCTGACTCGTCCCGTGTTTTGCTGACTCGACCCGTGCTTTGCTGACTCGACCCGTGTTTTGCTGACTCGTCCCGTGTTTTGCTGACTCGACCCGTGCTTTGCTGACTCGTCCCGTGTTTTGCTGACTCGACCCGTGTTTTGCTGACTCGACCCGTGTTTTGCTGACTCGACCCGTGTTTTGCTGACTCGTCCCGTGTTTTGCTGACTCGTCCCGTGTTTTGCTGACTCATGCCTCCAGCACCACGTCTCAGGCCATCGGCGTCGGCGTGAGGATGAACGCCTCCTTCATCATCCTGAACCACTTCAGCCAGAGATACGCCAAGATCCCCCTGTTCAGCCCCGACTTCAGCGACAGAGTGGGGGTCGCCTTCGACCACATGAGGGTAAGAACCAGAGGGGGGCATCAAAACCAGAGGGGGGTATCAAAAGCAGGGGTTCCAGCCCCTAACTGCCCCCCCTCTGTCCACAGATCTCCCTGGGGGACCTGCGGACCCTTCCCAGACTGGCCCCCGCCCTGAAGGCCCTGTTCGCTGAGGACATCATGGAGATGGAGGAGAGACGCAAGCTGAGGGAGAATAGGAGGGGTCAGGGGGCGCCGGACGACGCTCGAGGCGTCAAGAGGGACCTGGGGGGGGGGCAAGGCCAGACCAAGAGACTGAAAGCCGAGGCCGCCCCCCAGTGAAGACGCTGCTCTGCTTTGTTTTCATGTGTTTTGATCGGAGGAGTCAGAATAAACTGAGGTCAGCGCTGCAGCGCCCCCTCAGGCCACAGGGGGGCGGCAGAGAGCCGTTAGTCAAGGACGAGGGTGAGGAACACCGCTGGGGGGTCACGTGGTTGGAGGCTGAGTTGGAGCAGCTGAGCTCCACCAGGAACCAGTGGAACCATTAAAGAACCAGTGGAACCATTAAAGAACCTGTGTGTGTGTGTGTGTGTGTGTGGTGTATGTTTGTGTGTGTGAGTGTGTGTGTGTGTGGTGTGTGTGTGTGTGGTGTATGTTTGTGTGTGTGAGTGTGTGTGAGTCGTCGTGTGTGACGACCTCTTCACACTCGACTCACTTTGAAGTGAACAGGGAGTCGTGTGAAGGGGGAGGAGAATCAGGCCAATGTGAAAAAACACTGAGGATGAAGATGAAGACGAGGATGACGATGCTCAGCCGTCATCTGCTGCACTGAAGAACTGGACCTCAAAGCAGGATGAAGACGATGGTGATGATGAAGGTGATGATGATGATGATGAAGGTGATGATGATGATGATTGTGTTCTTCACACTACTGCCTGAGGTGGAATCTGTCCCGGTGTCGTCAACACGGTGTCCATCCGCAGCTGGTAATAGTCCCCTCCTTAGGCCCCCCTCCTCCGGGTGGACAGGAGTCAGCCAATCACAAACAGGAGTCATGAGGAAGAGGAGGGGTCAGGAGGAAGAGGAGCAGGAATGTGAACGCTTCCTTTATTTTCAGCATTTCTTCAGTGAGCAGAGAAGAGGAGGATCATCAGGTGGTTCTGTGGAGATAAACCCAGCCTCGCCCTGGGGTAGGTGGGGGGGGGTAGGGGGCAGGGGGGCAGACAGACAAACGGAAGCTGATTCTAGAAGTTAATGACGACGTCAGCCTCTGGTGTCCCCTGAACACCAACGGTCACTCCAGTCCTGGTCCAGTACATCGGTCCGTGTGTGTGTGTGTGTGTGTGTGTGTGTGTGTGAGAGAGAGGGGAGGGGCATGCTGCCCCCCCTGCACGGAGCTACTGGACCTTCCTGGAATAACATTCAAACTGGACGTCTGTAGATTTGACTTGGGGGTCACAGGGTCACCCGGTGGACCCAGAATCTGACCCGGTCAGGAACGTGGGTCAGAACGCGATCAAGAGCATGTCAGATGGTCACAGCAGATCCTGACCAGAAAAAAACTGGTCCAGGTAACGATCAGCGTTGGTAAGAAACAGGCTGCTTCACGTCCAGGTGGATCCTGGTGTGAACATGTCCCGGTTAGGTCACATCCAGGTGTGAACCCCATGTGCACCTGATGTGAACCAGGTGTGGTCAGGCTGGTTCTGATCCACAGCTTTATAACTGGAGCAGGACATGGGTTCAGTTCCCCTTGGCTTTAAGCCCCTCCTCTTCTGGTGTGTGTTCACACTGAGTGAAATGCGGTGTGACACCTCATCCTGGTCCTCACTGGGTCCCTCGTCCCACCTGTGTGGACAGAACACACCGGTGTGTTTGGGTCTTCACACAGATGCTAACAGAAAGGGGAGCGTTCCATTTATCAGGGAGGGAGGATAAAGGATGTGAGCTCGGTTCCATTCAGGAGAATGAACGTCAGCTTCAGCTGAGCTCAGGCTTCTTCGCTGTGACGAATCAGTGGAGGCTGATTACCATCCTGCAGGGAGTGATATCATCTCAGCCTCCCCAGAAAGCCCGGGCGTGTCCTTGGTGGAAACGTGAGGAACGCTCCCCGAGCCCACCAGCAGTTGAGTTCTGCTTGGAGGCAGAAACACGTCCCGGCGGGAAAGAAGCCCTTCAGTCTGGACCGTTAACCTGTGTGGCCCTCAGCTCTGACTGGCAGGCAGATGGAGCTGGACGAGGCTCCGCCCTCAGCTAGACTAACCTCTCAGTTCTCATTGGACACTCTCAGTCCTCACCTTCATGGAGTCCTCAGGTTGGCTGCTGGATGGATGCTGGTCGGGTGCTGGTTGGATGCTGGTCAGGTGCTAGTTGGATGCTGGTCGGACCCCCCCAGATCCCCCCACCTCTTGGTGGCGCTTTGGGGTCCCAGATGGTTCCCTGAGGGGGGTTTGGGTGGGCCAGTTCTCTGAAGCTCCGCTTCGTCCCTCTGACAAACCAAAGCCTGCTATGCTAACTGCTAACCAGCTACAATGCTAACAGGACTCTGATGACCTGATTGGCCACATTTCGTACATTGACACCCACAAACCTGATGTTTCATTGGGTCTTTGAGGTTTCAGCTGGTTTGTGAGGGGGCGGAGCTTCAGATGAATGGTTTCTTTTGGGTCCTGGACGTTTACGTATTTCAGTGAAGCTTTCAGATGTTTTTCTTCTACGCTGAAGATGAATTGTCTTCTGAGGCCATTTAACTTTTGTTGAATAAATCACCCTAACAGACAAATGGGACTGGAACAACTGACCCCCCCAGTCTAATAATCTAATAATATTTATTAGATGTGCTGGAGGTGCAGAAACAGGCCTGGGAGTGAATGCATCACCATACTTCTGTCGTCGGTCCACTGCTGTGCTGTCACACAGCAAAAGGCAAAAAACGAGCTGCGTTTGTTTGTGTGGGCGGACGTGACACCGACGCTCTTTCCAAGGACACCCCCAGCCATGCAGAGCCCCCCCACTCCGCTAGCAATGGGCTGCAACACGGCGCGCTGACTATTATCGCTCTGCTGTCAAAGCGGCTCTCCTAGCACCACCCACAACGCCATCGACGGAACGCTATTTGCTCTGGATGGCCCTCGGGTTGCTAGGCAGCTGCGAGGCTATCAAAACTCTGATTCCACACGTCTGCAGAGGATGTAGTGACGCCTCCATGACAAAAATGGACAGTGATTCGTCAAACGTCTCTCAAATTAGAGGCAATGAGATGAAAATTTTATGAATTTCAATGATCACCGTGAAGGAAAAAAAGGATTGTAAGATACAGCAAAGACTTGGTAACCTGTGACTGTCAATAGTAGCAGCGCTAAACCTAGAAAGAGTTCTAAGGTTGTGCTAAACATTAAAATTATTAACATTATTAAGGTTTGTGCCTGTTAGTCTTTCCTTCCCCCTGGAGCTGGTCTTCAGATGATCCAGGTTCTTCTGCATCATGTGAACCTCTATAATGACAGTACATGTTTCTGTGTACTCCTATATGCGTCCCTCACCTGTAACTGATATACCTTGATAAACTAGAGCCTTCTGCACCCCCCCTCCCCCCACCTTGTAGAATCCATTCTACTTGTTGATTATCTACTAATTAGAGGGTAAATGTTGCGTCGGACTCTGAGGCAGTAGATATAGACGGCTCTGCCACGTGTGTGGAATTGATTTCCTGCTCTGCGTTTCTAAAGGAGAACAGTGAAGATGAATTATTCATGAGGTCCACAGCTCTCATTGGCTGCCTGACCTTTAGGAAGGGCTCGGCTTGCCTTGTTAGCGTATGACTGATGGACTCAGAGGCCTCTGAAAATCTGAAGGTGAGGCCACACAGATTACTCTTGAAGCCCGTCTGTAGACAGCGGAGACGTCACATGAGGGTGATGTCATCACGCGTGAAGAAGATCGGCGCTCCGTTCACCTCCACGCGTCAGAGAGGAGGAGGAACCGGACGGCGGCAGCGCTTTGGGGGAGCAGCAATTCGCTGGCGTAACGCTCATCTCCTCTTGAACCATATGCTCCGAGTTCATCGCCCCCCGCCCCCCCTCACAGATGCTGCTGTCAGAGCGCCAGCTGGAGATCCAAATACTCGTCCCGCCGCAGACGCCATGTAATGGGGGGGGGGCTCTTGACTTTACTCATCTCCACCCAGATGGAAAGTTGGTGGTCCTCGAAACGATTCCGCCTTTAAAATCATCTCAGCTGTCTAACCACGTTCTGATTCATCCACCCACTTATTTATGCTAATTACACCTGACAGCCAGGTGTACTCAGAACCTAGCTCTAACACTACCTTATCCCTAACTTCACCCTAACACTAACCCTAAGTCTAACTTCACCCTAACACTAACCCTAAGTCTAACTTCACCCTAACACTACCTTGACCCTAACTTCACCCTGACACTTACCCTAAATCTAACTTAACCCTAACACTACCTTAACCCTAACTTCACCCTAACACTAACACTAAGTCTAACTTCACCCTAACACTAACCCTAAGTCTAACTTCACCCTAACACTACCTTAACCCTAACTTCACCCTAACACTAACCCTAAATCTAACTTCACCCTAACACTACCTTAACCCTAACTTCACCCTAACACTAACCCTAAGTCTAAGTTCACCCTAACACTAACCATAAGTCTAACTTCACCCTAACACTACCTTAACCCTAACTTCACCCTAACACTAACCCTAAGTCTAACTTCACCCTAACACTAACCCTAAGTCTAACTTCACCCTAACACTAACCCTAACCCTTACTTCACCCTAACACTAACCCTAAGTCTAACTTCACCCTAACACTACCTTAACCCTAACTTCACCCTAACACTAACCCTAACCCTAACTTCACGCTAACACTAACCCTAAGTCTAACTTCACCCTAACACTAACCCTAAATCTAACTTCACCCTGAGACTACCTTAACCCTAACTTCACCCTAACACTAACCCTAAGTCTAACTTCACCCTGACACTAACCCTAAGTCTAACATCACCCTAACACTAACCCTAAGTCTAACTTCACCCTAACACTACCTTAACCCTAAATTCACCCTAACACTAACCCTAAGTCTAACTTCACCCTAACACTACCTTAACCCTAACTTCACCCTAACACTAACCCTAACCCTAACTTCACGCTAACACTAACCCTAAGTCTAACTTCACCCTAACACTAACCCTAAATCTAACTTCACCCTGAGACTACCTTAACCCTAACTTCACCCTAACACTAACCCTAAGTCTAACTTCACCCTGACACTAACCCTAAGTCTAACATCACCCTAACACTAACCCTAAGTCTAACTTCACCCTAACACTACCTTAACCCTAAATTCACCCCAACACTAACCCTAAGTCTAACTTCACCCTAACACTAACCCTAAGTCTAACTTCACCCTAACACTACCTTAACCCTAACTTCACCCTAACACTAACCCTAAGTCTAACTTCACCCTAACACTAACCCTAAATCTAACTTCACCCTAACAATAACCCTAAGTCTAACTTCACCCTAACACTAACCCTAAGTCTAACTTCACCCTAACACTAACCCTAAGTCTAACTTCACCCTAACACTAACCCTAAGTCTAACTTCACCCTAACACTACCTTAACCCTAAATTCACCCCAACACTAACCCTAAGTCTAACTTCACCCTAACACTAACCCTAAGTATAACATCACCCTAACACTAACCCTAAGTCTAACTTCACCCTAACACTACCCCTAACCCTAACCCTAAACCCTAAGTCTAACTCTAACCCTAACCCTAACCCTAACCGTAAGTCTAACTTCACCCTGACACTACCTTCAAGTTTCAAGTTTATTTTTTTTTTATATAGCCCAGATTCACAAACAATGTCTCAAAGGGCTTTACAATCTGCACATGGACGATATCCCTCTGACCTTTGTGCACTGCAAGCAGTGCGACCCTCGCATCGGATAAGGAACAACTCCCCCCAAAAACCCTTTTAACAGGGGAAAAAATGGATGGGAGAAACCTCAGGAAGACTGCAGAGGAGGGACCCCTCTTCCAGGAGTGGACAGACGAAGCAATAGATACCGCATGTACAGATTAACAACACAATAATAATAACAGTAACAATAACAGTAACAATAAATGTATAACAAAGGCATGCCAATCCATCCAGTAGAGCGAGTCACCACCAGCCGATGAAGCACACAGAGGTCACCGATTGCCGAGGATCCACCACTCTGAGGACAGACCAGACAGTGCCTAAGTCATTCAGCTCAAAAAAGTTAAAGTCAAGGTTACTCTGGCAAAACCCCAAAACCACAGCAGAACCAAATGAGGCAGAACCAGCACTCCCCTAGTGGATGGTGAAACAGGACCACTGTACAGCTTGTGCTATCACCAGCCATGGAAGCAGACAGAGGTAGCCGATTGCCGATGATCCACCACACAAAGGCCTGTGAGAGAGAACAGCAGAAGAAGGAAGAGAAACAGAGATAGCAGAGATAGCAGGGGCGAGAGTGGTGCTAGAGGGACCAGAATAGCAGAGAATTAATGGGAGGCAGGGGCCTAACTAAGCAATCCTATGACTCGTCGGCAGGACTAGGCTAAACCTAAACATTGAGACCGCCATCCCCGATATTACTTATATGTTAGGTCGAACAGATATGTTTTGAGTCTAGATTTAAAGACATTCACAGATTCAGACTGTCTAATATTTATAGGGAGGTTATTCCACAAGAAAGGGGCACGATAGGAGAAGGCCCTCTGGCCAGCTGACTTCTTTTTAAATCTAGGAACACACAAGAGACCAGTATTCTGAGAGCGGAGAGCCCTAGTCGGCGTAAAAGGTTTAACAAGATCAGACAGATAGGTTGGTGCAAGCCCATTAAGGCTTTTGTATGTTAGTAAGAGTAACTTAAAATCGGATCTAACATGAATCGGGAGCCAGTGTAATGCAGCAAAAACTGGGGTGATATGGTCAAATTTCCTAGTTTTAGTTAATATTCTTGCTGCTGTGTTCTGAACCATCTGAAGGCCCCTAGTTCTAGACCGAGGCAACCCTGATAACAGAACATTACAATAGTCAAGTCTAGAGGACACAAAGGCATGAATCAAAATTTCTGCATCAGCCATGGCTAAAGAGGACCTAATTTTGGAAATATTACGTAGATGAAAGAAGGCGATCTTTGTCACCTCTTTAATATGCTTGTCAAAGGCAAGAGTCGAATCTAACGTTACTCCTAGGTTCTTGACTGTTGAACTATGGGTTATAAGACAGTTATCTACAGATATTGTTAGGTTTTGAAATTGGTTTCTATGTCGTGCAGGGCCAATGATTAACATTTCAGTTTTGTCTGGGTTTAGGAGCAAGAAATTACTGGACATCCAACTATTCACAGCAGAAAGACAGGCCTCTAGTTTACTCAATTCAGATCGATCATCTGCTTTTATGGGCATATAAAGTTGTGTGTCATCCGCATAACAGTGGAAACCTATTCCAAAGCTTACCTTAACCCTAACTTCACCCTAACACTAACCCTGAATCTAACTTCACCCTAACACTACCTTAACTCTAACTTCACCCTAACACTAACCCTAAGTCTAAATTCACCCTGACACTACCTTAACTCTAACTTCACCCTAACACTAACCCTAAGTCTAACATCACCCTGACACTAGCTTAACCCTAACTTCACCCTAACACTAACCCTAAGTCTAACATCACCCTAACACTAACCCCAAGTCTAACTTCACCCTAACACTACCTTAACTCTAACTTCACCCTAACACACTAAGTCTAACTTCACCCTGACACTACCTTAACCCTAACTTCACCCTAACACTAACCCTAAGTCTAACATCACCCTGACACTACCTTAACCCTAACTTCACCCTAACACTAACCCTAAGTCTAACATCACCCTAACACTAACCCGAAGTCTAACTTCACCCTAACACTACCTTAACCCTAAATTCACCCCGACACTAACCCTAAGTCTAACTTCACCCTAACATTAACCCTAAGTCTAACTTCACCCTAACACTACCTTAACCCTAACTTCACCCTAACACTAACCCTAAGTCTAACTTCACCCTAACACTAACCCTAAGTCTAACTTCACCCTAACACTAACCCTAAGTCTAACTTCACCCTAACACTAACCCTAAATCTAACTTCACCCTAACACTAACCCTAAGTCTAACTTCACCCTAACACTACCTTAACCCTAACTTCACCCTAACACTAACCCTGAGTCTAACGTCACCCTAACACTACCTTAACTTTAACTTCACCCTAACACTAACCCTAAGTCTAACTTCACCCTAACACTACCTTAACCCTAACTTCACCCTAACACTAACCCTAAGTCTAACTTCACCCTAACACTAACCCTAAATCTAACTTCACCCTAACACTAACCCTAAGTCTAACGTCACCCTAACACTTACCCTAAGTCTAACTTCACCCTAACACTACCTTAACCCTAATTTCACCCTAACACTACCTTAACCCTAACTTCACCCTTACATTAACCCTAATCTAACTTCACCCTAACACTAATCCCAAGCCTAACATCACCCTAACACTACCTTAACCCTAAATTCACCCCAACACTAACCCTACGTCTAACTTCACCCTGACACTACCTTAACCCTAACTTCACCCTAACACTACCTTAACCCTAACTTCACCCCAACACTAACCCTAAGTCTAACTTCACCCTAATACTAACTCTAAGTCTAACTTCACCCTAACACTAACCCTAAGTCTAACTTCACCCTAACACTACCCTAACCCTAACCCTAAACCCTAACCCTAAGTCTAACTCTAACCCTAACCCTAACCCTAACCGTAAGTCTAACTTCACCCTGACACTACCTTAACCCTAACTTCACCCTAACACTAACCCTAAGTCTAACATCACCCTAACACTAACCCTAAGTCTAACAATACCCTGACACTACCTTAACCCTAACTTCACCCTAACACTAACCCTAACCCTAACTTCACGCTAACACTAACCCTAAGTCTAACTTCACCCTAACACTAACCCTAAATCTAACTTCACCCTGAGACTACCTTAACCCTAACTTCACCCTAACACTAACCCTAAGTCTAACTTCACCCTGACACTAACCCTAAGTCTAACATCACCCTAACACTAACCCTAAGTCTAACTTCACCCTAACACTAGCCCTAACCCTAACATCACCCTAACACTAACCCTAAGTCTAACTTCACCCTAACACTACCACTAAGTCTAACTTCACCCTGACACCACCTTAACCCTAACTTCACCCTAACACTAACCCTAAGTCTAACATCACCCTGACACTACCTTAACCCTAACGTCACCCTAACACTACCTTAACCCTAAGTCTAACACAACACTAACCCTAAGTCTAACTTCACCCTAACACTAACCCTAAGTCTAACTTCACCCTAACACTAACCCTAAGTCTAACTTCACCCTAACACTAACCCTAAGTCTAACTTCACCCTAACACTAACCCTAAGTCTAACTTCACCCTAACACTACCTTAACCCTAACTTCACCCTAACACTAACCCCAAGTCTAACGTCACCCTAACACTACCTTAACCCTAACTTCACCCTAACACTAACCCTAAGTCTAACTTCACCCTAACACTAACCCTAAGTCTAACTTCACCCTAACACTACCTTAACTCTAACTTCACCCTAACACTAACACTAAGTCTAACTTCATCCTGACACTACCTTAACCCTAACTTCACCCTAACACTAACCCTAACCCTAACTTCACGCTAACACTAACCCTAAGTCTAACTTCACCCTAACACTAACCCTAAATCTAACTTCACCCTGAGACTACCTTAACCCTAACTTCACCCTAACACTAACCCTAAGTCTAACTTCACCCTGACACTAACCCTAAGTCTAACATCACCCTAACACTAACCCTAAGTCTAACTTCACCCTAACACTAGCCCTAACCCTAACATCACCCTAACACTAACCCTAAGTCTAACTTCACCCTAACACTACCACTAAGTCTAACTTCACCCTGACACCACCTTAACCCTAACTTCACCCTAACACTAACCCTAAGTCTAACATCACCCTGACACTACCTTAACCCTAACGTCACCCTAACACTACCTTAACCCTAAATCTAACACAACACTAACCCTAAGTCTAACTTCACCCTAACACTAACCCTAAGTCTAACTTCACCCTAACACTACCTTAACCCTAACTTCACCCTAACACTAACCCTAAGTCTAACTTCACCCTAACACTAACCCTAAGTCTAACTTCACCCTAACACTAACCCTAAGTCTAACTTCACCCTAACACTAACCCTAAGTCTAACTTCACCCTAACACTACCTTAACCCTAACTTCACCCTAACACTAACCCTAAATCTAACGTCACCCTAACACTACCTTAACCCTAACTTCACCCTAACACTAACCCTAAGTCTAACTTCACCCTAACACTAACCCTAAGTCTAACTTCACCCTAACACTACCTTAACTCTAACTTCACCCTAACACTAACACTAAGTCTAACTTCATCCTGACACTACCTTAACCCTAACTTCACCCTAACACTAACCCTAAGTCTAACATCACCCTGACACTATCTTAACCCTAACTTCACCCTAACACTAACCCTAAGTCTAACATCACCCTAACACTACCTTAACCCTAACTTCACCCTAACACTAACCCTAAGTCTAACTTCACCCTAACACTAACCCTAAGTCTAACTTCACCCTAACACTACCTTAACTCTAACTTCACCCTAACACTAACACTAAGTCTAACTTCACCCTGACACTACCTTAACCCTAACTTCACCCTAACAGTAACCCTAAGTCTAACATCACCCTGGCACTACCTTAACCCTAACTTCACCCTAACACTACCTTAACCCTAAATTCACCCCGACACTAACCCTGAGTCTAACTTCAACCCTAACACTAACCCTAAGTCTAACTTCACCCTAACAGTAACCCTAAGTCTAACATCACCCTGGCACTACCTTAACCCTAACTTCACCCTAACACTACCTTAACCCTAAATTCACCCCGACACTAACCCTGAGTCTAACTTCAACCCTAACACTAACCCTAAGTCTAACTTCACCCTAACACTAACCCTAAGTCTAACTTCACCCTAACACTAACCCTAAGTCTAACGTCACCCTAACACTACCTTAACCCTAACTTCACCCTAACACTAACCCTAAGTCTAACTTCACCCTAACACTAACCCTAAGTCTAACTTCACCCTAACACTAACCCTAAATCTAACTTCACCCTAACACTAACCCTAAGTCTAACGTCACCCTAACACTTACCCTAAGTCTAACTTCACCCTAACACTACCTTAACCCTAATTTCACCCTAACACTACCTTAACCCTAACTTCACCCTAACATTAACCCTAAGTCTAACTTCACCCTAACACTAACCCTAAGTCTAACTTCACCCTAACACTACCTTAACCCTAAATTCACCCCGACACTAACCCTAAGTCTAACTTCACCCTGACACTTACCCTAAGTCTAACTTCACCCTAACACTAACCCTAAGTCTAACGTCACCCTAACACTACCTTAACCCTAACTTCACCCTAACATTAACCCTAAGTCTAACTTCACCCTAACACTAACCCTAAGTCTAACTTCACCCTAACACTACCTTAACCCTAAATTCACCCCGACACTAACCCTAAGTCTAACTTCACCCTGACACTTACCCTAAGTCTAACTTCACCCTAACACTACCTTAACCCTAACTTCACCCTAACACTAACCCTAAATCTAACTTCACCCTAACACTAACCCTAAGTCTAACGTCACCCTAACACTACCTTAACCCTAACTTCACCCTAACATTAACCCTAAGTCTAACTTCACCCTAACACTAACCCTAAGTCTAACTTCACCCTAACACTACCTTAACCCTAAATTCACCCCGACACTAACCCTAAGTCTAACTTCACCCTGACACTTACCCTAAGTCTAACTTCACCCTAACACTAACCCTAAGTCTAACGTCACCCTAACACTACCTTAACCCTAACTTCACCCTAACATTAACCCTAAGTCTAACTTCACCCTAACACTAACCCTAAGTCTAACTTCACCCTAACACTACCTTAACCCTAAATTCACCCCGACACTAACCCTAAGTCTAACTTCACCCTGACACTTACCCTAAGTCTAACTTCACCCTAACACTACCTTAACCCTAACTTCACCCTAACACTAACCCTAAATCTAACTTCACCCTAACACTAACCCTAAGTCTAACGTCACCCTAACACTTACCCTAAGTCTAACTTCACCCTAACACTACCTTAACCCTAATTTCACCCTAACACTACCTTAACCCTAACTTCACCCTAACATTAACCCTAAGTCTAACTTCACCCTAACACTAACCCTAAGTCTAACTTCACCCTAACACTACCTTAACCCTAAATTCACCCCGACACTAACCCTAAGTCTAACTTCACCCTGACACTTACCCTAAGTCTAACTTCACCCTAACACTAACCCTAAGTCTAACGTCACCCTAACACTACCTTAACCCTAACTTCACCCTAACATTAACCCTAAGTCTAACTTCACCCTAACACTAACCCTAAGTCTAACTTCACCCTAACACTACCTTAACCCTAAATTCACCCCGACACTAACCCTAAGTCTAACTTCACCCTGACACTTACCCTAAGTCTAACTTCACCCTAACACTACCTTAACCCTAACTTCACCCTAACACTAACCCTAAATCTAACTTCACCCTAACACTAACCCTAAGTCTATTGTCACCCTAACACTTACCCTAAGTCTAACTTCACCCTAACACTACCTTAACCCTAATTTCACCCTAACACTACCTTAACCCTAACTTCACCCTAACACTAATCCTAAGTCTAACTTCACCCTAACACTAACACTAAGTCTAACTTCACCCTAACACTACCTTAACCCTAACTTCACCCTAACACTAACCCTAAGCCTAACATCACCCTAACACTACCTTAACCCTAAATTCACCCCAACACTAACCCTACGTCTAACTTCACCCTGACACTACCTTAACCCTAACTTCACCCTAACACTAACCCTAAGTCTAACTTCACCATAACACTAACCCTAAGTGTAACTTCACCCTAACACTAACCCTAAGTCTAACGTCACCCTAACACTACCTTAACCCTAACTTCACCCTAACACTAACCCTAAGTCTAACTTCACCCTAACACTAACCCTAAGTCTAACTTCACCCTAACACTAACCCTAAATCTAACTTCACCCTAACACTAACCCTAAGTCTAACATCACCCTAACACTACCTTAACCCTAATTTCACCCTAACACTACCTTAACCCTAACTTCACCCTAACATTAACCCTAAGTCTAACTTCACCCTAACACTAACCCTAAGTCTAACTTCACCCTAACACTACCTTAACCCTAAATTCACCCCAACACTAACCCTACGTCTAACTTCACCCTGACACTTCCTTAACCCTAACTTCACCCTAACACTACCTTAACCCTAACTTCACCCCAACACTAACCCTAAGTCTAACATCACCCTAACACTACCTTAACCCTAATTTCACCCTAACACTACCTTAACCCTAACTTCACCCTAACACTAACCCTAAGTCTAACTTCACCCTAACACTACCTTAAACCTAACTTCACCCTAACACTAACCCTAAGTCTAACTTCACCCTAACACTAACCCTAAGTCTAACTTCACCCTAACACTACCTTAACCCTAACTTCACCCTAACACCAACCCCAAGTCCAACGTCACCCTAATACTACCTTAACCCTAACTTCACCCTAACACTAACCCTAAGTCTAACTTCACCCTAACACTACCTTAACTCTAACTTCACCCTAACACTAACCCTAAGTCTAACATCACCCTGACATTACCTTAACCCTAACTTCACCCTAACACTAACCCTAAGTCTAACATCACCCTAACACTAACCCTAAGTCTAACTTCACCCTAACACTACCTTAACCCTAACTTCACCCTAACACTACCTTAACCCTAACTTCACCCCAACGTCACCCTAACACTACCTTAACCCTAACTTCACCCTAACACCAACCCCAAGTCTAACTTGACCCTAACACTAACCCTAAGTCTAACTTCACCCTAACACTAACCCTAAGTCTAACTTCACCCTAACACTAACCCTAAGTCTAACTTCACCCTAACACTACCTTAACCCTAAATTCACCCCAACACTAACCCTACGTCTAACTTCACCCTGACTTCCTTAACCCGAACTTCACCCTAACACTACCTTAACCCTAACTTCACCCTAACACTAACCCTAAGTCTAACTTCACCCTAACACTAACCCTAAGTCTAACTTCACCCTGACACTACCTTAACCCTAACTTCACCCTAACACTACCTTAACCCTAACTTCACCCCAACGTCACCCTAACACTACCTTAACCCTAACTTCACCCTAACACCAACCCCAAGTCCAACGTCACCCTAATACTACCTTAACCCTAACTTCACCCTAACACTAACCCTAAGTCTAACTTCACCCTAACACTAACCCTAAGTCTAACTTCACCCTAACACTACCTTAACCCTAACTTCACCCTAACACCAACCCCAAGTCCAACGTCACCCTAATACTACCTTAACCCTAACTTCACCCTAACACTAACCCTAACCCTAACTTCACGCTAACACTAACCCTAAGTCTAACTTCACCCTAACACTAACCCTAAATCTAACTTCACCCTGAGACTACCTTAACCCTAACTTCACCCTAACACTAACCCTAAGTCTAACTTCACCCTGACACTAACCCTAAGTCTAACATCACCCTAACACTAACCCTAAGTCTAACTTCACCCTAACACTAGCCCTAACCCTAACATCACCCTAACACTAACCCTAAGTCTAACTTCACCCTAACACTACCACTAAGTCTAACTTCACCCTGACACCACCTTAACCCTAACTTCACCCTAACACTAACCCTAAGTCTAACATCACCCTGACACTACCTTAACCCTAACGTCACCCTAACACTACCTTAACCCTAAATCTAACACAACACTAACCCTAAGTCTAACTTCACCCTAACACTAACCCTAAGTCTAACTTCACCCTAACACTACCTTAACCCTAACTTCACCCTAACACTAACCCTAAGTCTAACTTCACCCTAACACTAACCCTAAATCTAACTTCACCCTAACACTAACCCTAAGTCTAACTTCACCCTAACACTAACCCTAAGTCTAACTTCACCCTAACACTACCTTAACCCTAACTTCACCCTAACACTAACCCCAAGTCTAACGTCACCCTAACACTACCTTAACCCTAACTTCACCCTAACACTAACCCTAAGTCTAACTTCACCCTAACACTAACCCTAAGTCTAACTTCACCCTAACACTACCTTAACTCTAACTTCACCCTAACACTAACACTAAGTCTAACTTCATCCTGACACTACCTTAACCCTAACTTCACCCTAACACTAACCCTAAGTCTAACATCACCCTGACACTATCTTAACCCTAACTTCACCCTAACACTAACCCTAAGTCTAACATCACCCTAACACTACCTTAACCCTAACTTCACGCTAACACTAACCCTAAGTCTAACTTCACCCTAACACTAACCCTAAATCTAACTTCACCCTGAGACTACCTTAACCCTAACTTCACCCTAACACTACCTTAACCCTAAATTCACCCCGACACTAACCCTAAGTCTAACTTCACCCTGACACTTACCCTAAGTCTAACTTCACCCTAACACTACCTTAACCCTAACTTCACGCTAACACTAACCCTAAGTCTAACTTCACCCTAACACTAACCCTAAATCTAACTTCACCCTGAGACTACCTTAACCCTAACTTCACCCTAACACTAACCCTAAGTCTAACTTCACCCTGACACTAACCCTAAGTCTAACATCACCCTAACACTAACCCTAAGTCTAACTTCACCCTAACACTAGCCCTAACCCTAACATCACCCTAACACTAACCCTAAGTCTAACTTCACCCTAACACTACCACTAAGTCTAACTTCACCCTGACACCACCTTAACCCTAACTTCACCCTAACACTAACCCTAAGTCTAACATCACCCTGACACTACCTTAACCCTAACGTCACCCTAACACTACCTTAACCCTAAATCTAACACAACACTAACCCTAAGTCTAACTTCACCCTAACACTAACCCTAAGTCTAACTTCACCCTAACACTACCTTAACCCTAACTTCACCCTAACACTAACCCTAAGTCTAACTTCACCCTAACACTAACCCTAAGTCTAACTTCACCCTAACACTAACCCTAAGTCTAACTTCACCCTAACACTAACCCTAAGTCTAACTTCACCCTAACACTACCTTAACCCTAACTTCACCCTAACACTAACCCCAAGTCTAACGTCACCCTAACACTACCTTAACCCTAACTTCACCCTAACACTAACCCTAAGTCTAACTTCACCCTAACACTAACCCTAAGTCTAACTTCACCCTAACACTACCTTAACTCTAACTTCACCCTAACACTAACACTAAGTCTAACTTCATCCTGACACTACCTTAACCCTAACTTCACCCTAACACTAACCCTAAGTCTAACATCACCCTGACACTATCTTAACCCTAACTTCACCCTAACACTAACCCTAAGTCTAACATCACCCTAACACTACCTTAACCCTAACTTCACCCTAACACTAACCCTAAGTCTAACTTCACCCTAACACTAACCCTAAGTCTAACTTCACCCTAACACTACCTTAACTCTAACTTCACCCTAACACTAACACTAAGTCTAACTTCACCCTGACACTACCTTAACCCTAACTTCACCCTAACAGTAACCCTAAGTCTAACATCACCCTGGCACTACCTTAACCCTAACTTCACCCTAACACTACCTTAACCCTAAATTCACCCCGACACTAACCCTGAGTCTAACTTCAACCCTAACACTAACCCTAAGTCTAACTTCACCCTAACACTAACCCTAAGTCTAACTTCACCCTAACACTAACCCTAAGTCTAACGTCACCCTAACACTACCTTAACCCTAACTTCACCCTAACACTAACCCTAAGTCTAACTTCACCCTAACACTAACCCTAAGTCTAACTTCACCCTAACACTAACCCTAAATCTAACTTCACCCTAACACTAACCCTAAGTCTAACGTCACCCTAACACTTACCCTAAGTCTAACTTCACCCTAACACTACCTTAACCCTAATTTCACCCTAACACTACCTTAACCCTAACTTCACCCTAACATTAACCCTAAGTCTAACTTCACCCTAACACTAACCCTAAGTCTAACTTCACCCTAACACTACCTTAACCCTATTTCACCCCGACACTAACCCTAAGTCTAACTTCACCCTGACACTTACCCTAAGTCTAACTTCACCCTAACACTAACCCTAAGTCTAACGTCACCCTAACACTACCTTAACCCTAACTTCACCCTAACATTAACCCTAAGTCTAACTTCACCCTAACACTAACCCTAAGTCTAACTTCACCCTAACACTACCTTAACCCTAAATTCACCCCGACACTAACCCTAAGTCTAACTTCACCCTGACACTTACCCTAAGTCTAAGTTCACCCTAACACTACCTTAACCCTAACTTCACCCTAACACTAACCCTAAATCTAACTTCACCCTAACACTAACCCTAAGTCTAACGTCACCCTAACACTACCTTAACCCTAACTTCACCCTAACATTAACCCTAAGTCTAACTTCACCCTAACACTAACCCTAAGTCTAACTTCACCCTAACACTACCTTAACCCTAAATTCACCCCGACACTAACCCTAAGTCTAACTTCACCCTGACACTTACCCTAAGTCTAACTTCACCCTAACACTAACCCTAAGTCTAACGTCACCCTAACACTACCTTAACCCTAACTTCACCCTAACATTAACCCTAAGTCTAACTTCACCCTAACACTAACCCTAAGTCTAACTTCACCCTAACACTACCTTAACCCTAAATTCACCCCGACACTAACCCTAAGTCTAACTTCACCCTGACACTTACCCTAAGTCTAACTTCACCCTAACACTACCTTAACCCTAACTTCACCCTAACACTAACCCTAAATCTAACTTCACCCTAACACTAACCCTAAGTCTAACGTCACCCTAACACTTACCCTAAGTCTAACTTCACCCTAACACTACCTTAACCCTAATTTCACCCTAACACTACCTTAACCCTAACTTCACCCTAACATTAACCCTAAGTCTAACTTCACCCTAACACTAACCCTAAGTCTAACTTCACCCTAACACTACCTTAACCCTAAATTCACCCCGACACTAACCCTAAGTCTAACTTCACCCTGACACTTACCCTAAGTCTAACTTCACCCTAACACTAACCCTAAGTCTAACGTCACCCTAACACTACCTTAACCCTAACTTCACCCTAACATTAACCCTAAGTCTAACTTCACCCTAACACTAACCCTAAGTCTAACTTCACCCTAACACTACCTTAACCCTAAATTCACCCCGACACTAACCCTAAGTCTAACTTCACCCTGACACTTACCCTAAGTCTAACTTCACCCTAACACTACCTTAACCCTAACTTCACCCTAACACTAACCCTAAATCTAACTTCACCCTAACACTAACCCTAAGTCTATTGTCACCCTAACACTTACCCTAAGTCTAACTTCACCCTAACACTACCTTAACCCTAATTTCACCCTAACACTACCTTAACCCTAACTTCACCCTAACACTAATCCTAAGTCTAACTTCACCCTAACACTAACACTAAGTCTAACTTCACCCTAACACTACCTTAACCCTAACTTCACCCTAACACTAACCCTAAGCCTAACATCACCCTAACACTACCTTAACCCTAAATTCACCCCAACACTAACCCTACGTCTAACTTCACCCTGACACTACCTTAACCCTAACTTCACCCTAACACTAACCCTAAGTCTAACTTCACCATAACACTAACCCTAAGTGTAACTTCACCCTAACACTAACCCTAAGTCTAACGTCACCCTAACACTACCTTAACCCTAACTTCACCCTAACACTAACCCTAAGTCTAACTTCACCCTAACACTAACCCTAAGTCTAACTTCACCCTAACACTAACCCTAAATCTAACTTCACCCTAACACTAACCCTAAGTCTAACATCACCCTAACACTACCTTAACCCTAATTTCACCCTAACACTACCTTAACCCTAACTTCACCCTAACATTAACCCTAAGTCTAACTTCACCCTAACACTAACCCTAAGTCTAACTTCACCCTAACACTACCTTAACCCTAAATTCACCCCAACACTAACCCTACGTCTAACTTCACCCTGACACTTCCTTAACCCTAACTTCACCCTAACACTACCTTAACCCTAACTTCACCCCAACACTAACCCTAAGTCTAACATCACCCTAACACTACCTTAACCCTAATTTCACCCTAACACTACCTTAACCCTAACTTCACCCTAACACTAACCCTAAGTCTAACTTCACCCTAACACTACCTTAAACCTAACTTCACCCTAACACTAACCCTAAGTCTAACTTCACCCTAACACTAACCCTAAGTCTAACTTCACCCTAACACTACCTTAACCCTAACTTCACCCTAACACCAACCCCAAGTCCAACGTCACCCTAATACTACCTTAACCCTAACTTCACCCTAACACTAACCCTAAGTCTAACTTCACCCTAACACTACCTTAACTCTAACTTCACCCTAACACTAACCCTAAGTCTAACATCACCCTGACATTACCTTAACCCTAACTTCACCCTAACACTAACCCTAAGTCTAACATCACCCTAACACTAACCCTAAGTCTAACTTCACCCTAACACTACCTTAACCCTAACTTCACCCTAACACTACCTTAACCCTAACTTCACCCCAACGTCACCCTAACACTACCTTAACCCTAACTTCACCCTAACACCAACCCCAAGTCTAACTTCACCCTAACACTAACCCTAAGTCTAACTTCACCCTAACACTAACCCTAAGTCTAACTTCACCCTAACACTAACCCTAAGTCTAACTTCACCCTAACACTACCTTAACCCTAAATTCACCCCAACACTAACCCTACGTCTAACTTCACCCTGACTTCCTTAACCCGAACTTCACCCTAACACTACCTTAACCCTAACTTCACCCTAACACTAACCCTAAGTCTAACTTCACCCTAACACTAACCCTAAGTCTAACTTCACCCTGACACTACCTTAACCCTAACTTCACCCTAACACTACCTTAACCCTAACTTCACCCCAACGTCACCCTAACACTACCTTAACCCTAACTTCACCCTAACACCAACCCCAAGTCCAACGTCACCCTAATACTACCTTAACCCTAACTTCACCCTAACACTAACCCTAAGTCTAACTTCACCCTAACACTAACCCTAAGTCTAACTTCACCCTAACACTACCTTAACCCTAACTTCACCCTAACACCAACCCCAAGTCCAACGTCACCCTAATACTACCTTAACCCTAACTTCACCCTAACACTAACCCTAAGTCTAACTTCACCCTAACACTACCTTAACTCTAACTTCACCCTAACACTAACCCTAAGTCTAACATCACCCTGACATTACCTTAACCCTAACTTCACCCTAACACTAACCCTAAGTCTAACATCACCCTAACACTAACCCTAAGTCTAACTTCACCCTAACACTACCTTAACCCTAACTTCACCCTAACACTACCTTAACCCTAACTTCACCCCAACGTCACCCTAACACTACCTTAACCCTAACTTCACCCTAACACCAACCCCAAGTCTAACTTCACCCTAACACTAACCCTAAGTCTAACTTCACCCTAACACTAACCCTAAGTCTAACTTCACCCTAACACTAACCCTAAGTCTAACTTCACCCTAACACTACCTTAACCCTAAATTCACCCCAACACTAACCCTACGTCTAACTTCACCCTGACTTCCTTAACCCGAACTTCACCCTAACACTACCTTAACCCTAACTTCACCCTAACACTAACCCTAAGTCTAACTTCACCCTAACACTAACCCTAAGTCTAACTTCACCCTGACACTACCTTAACCCTAACTTCACCCTAACACTACCTTAACCCTAACTTCACCCCAACGTCACCCTAACACTACCTTAACCCTAACTTCACCCTAACACCAACCCCAAGTCCAACGTCACCCTAATACTACCTTAACCCTAACTTCACCCTAACACTAACCCTAAGTCTAACTTCACCCTAACACTAACCCTAAGTCTAACTTCACCCTAACACTACCTTAACTCTAACTTCACCCTAACACTAACCCTAAGTCTAACATCACCCTGACATTACCTTAACCCTAACTTCACCCTAACACTAACCCTAAGTCTAACATCACCCTAACACTAACCCGAAGTCTAACTTCACCCTAACACTACCTTAACCCTAAATTCACCCCGACACTAACCCTAAGTCTAACTTCACCCTAACACTAACCCTAAGTCTAACTTCACCCTATCACTACCTTAACCCTAACTTCACCCTAACACTAACCCTAAGTCTAACTTCACCCTAACACTAACCCTAAGTCTAACTCCACCCTAACACTAACCCTAAGTCTAACTTCACCCTAACACTAACCCTAAGTCTAACTTCACCCTAACACTACCTTAACCCTAAATTCACCCCAACACTAACCCTACGTCTAACTTCACCCTGACACTTCCTTAACCCTAACTTCACCCTAACACTACCTTAACCCTAACTTCACCCTAACACTAACCCTAAGTCTAACTTCACCCTAACACTAACCCTAAGTCTAACTTCACCCTGACACTACCTTAACACTAACTTCACCCTAACACTACCTTAACCCTAACTTCACCCCAACGTCACCCTAACACTACCTTAACCCTAACTTCACCCTAACACTAACCCTAAGTCTAACTTCACCCTAACACTACCTTAACTCTAACCCTAAACACTAACCCTAACCCTAAGTCTAACTCTAACCCTAACCCTAACCGTAAGTCTAACTTCACCCTGTCACTACCTTAACTCTAACTTCACCCTAACACTAACCCTAAGTCTAACTTCACCCTGACTCTACCTTAACCCTAACTTCACCCTAACACTAAGTCTAAAAATACCCTGACACTACCTTAACCCTAACTTCACCATAACACTAACCCTAAGTCTAACATCACCCTGACACTACCTTAACCCTAAATTCACCCCGACACTAACCCTAAGTCTAACTTCACCCTAACACTAACCCTAAGTCTAACTTCACCCTAACACTACATTAACCCTAACTTCACCCGAACACTAACCCTAAGTCTAACTTCACCCTAACACTAACACTAAGTCTAACTTCATCCTGACACTACCTTAACCCTAACTTCACCCTAACACTAACCCTAAGTCTAACTTCACCCTAACACTACCTTAACCCTAACTTCACCCTAACACTAACCCCAAGTCCAACGTCACCCTAACACTACCTTAACTCTAACTTCACCCTAACACTAACCCTAAGTCTAACTTCACCCTAACACTACCTTAACTCTAACTTCACCCTAACACTAACCCTAAATCTAACATCACCCTGACATTACCTTAACCCTAACTTCACCCTAACACTAACCCTAAGTCTAACATCACCCTAACACTAACCCGAAGTCTAACTTCACCCTAACACTACCTTAACCCTAAATTCACCCCGACACTAACCCTAAGTCTAACTTCACCCTAACACTAACCCTAAGTCTAACTTCACCCTAACACTACCTTAACCCTAACTTCACCCTAACACTAACCCTAAGTCTAACTTCACTCTAACACTAACCCTAAGTCTAACTTCACCCTAACACTAACCCTAAGTCTAACTTCACCCCAACACTAACCCTAAGTCTAACTCTAACCCTAACCCTAACGGTAAGTCTAACTTCACCCTGACACTACCTTAACTCTAACTTCACCCTAACACTAACCCTAAGTCTAACTTCACCCTGACACTACCTTAACCCTAACTTCACCCTAACACTAACCCTAAGTATAACAATACCCTGACACTACCTTAACCCTAACTTCACCCTAACACTAACCCTAAGTCTAAAATCACCCTAACACTAACCCTAAGTCTAACTTCACCCTAACACTACCTTAACTCTAACTTCACCCTAACACTAACCCTAACTCTAACTTCACCCTAACACTTACCCTAAGTCTAACTTCACCCTAACACTACCTTAACCCTAATTTCACCCTAACACTACCTTAAACCTAACTTCACCCTAACACTAACCCTAAGTCTAACTTCACCCTAACACTAACCCTAAGTCTAACTTCACCCTAACACTACCTTAACCCTAACTTCACCCTAACACTAACCCTAAGCCTAACATCACCCTAACACTACCTTAACCCTAAATTCACCCCAACACTAACCCTACGTCTAACTTCACCCTGACACTACCTTAACCCTAACTTCACCCTAACACTACCTTAACCCTAACTTCACCCCAACGTCACCCTAACACTACCTTAACCCTAACTTCACCCTAACACCAACCCCAAGTCCAACGTCACCCTAATACTACCTTAACCCTAACTTCACCCTAACACTAACCCTAAGTCTAACTTCACCCTAACACTAACCCTAAGTCTAACTTCACCCTAACACTACCTTAACTCTAACTTCACCCTAACACTAACCCTAAGTCTAACATCACCCTGACATTACCTTAACCCTAACTTCACCCTAACACTAACCCTAAGTCTAACATCACCCTAACACTAACCCGAAGTCTAACTTCACCCTAACACTACCTTAACCCTAAATTCACCCCGACACTAACCCTAAGTCTAACTTCACCCTAACACTAACCCTAAGTCTAACTTCACCCTATCACTACCTTAACCCTAACTTCACCCTAACACTAACCCTAAGTCTAACTTCACCCTAACACTAACCCTAAGTCTAACTCCACCCTAACACTAACCCTAAGTCTAACTTCACCCTAACACTAACCCTAAGTCTAACTTCACCCTAACACTACCTTAACCCTAAATTCACCCCAACACTAACCCTACGTCTAACTTCACCCTGACACTTCCTTAACCCTAACTTCACCCTAACACTACCTTAACCCTAACTTCACCCTAACACTAACCCTAAGTCTAACTTCACCCTAACACTAACCCTAAGTCTAACTTCACCCTGACACTACCTTAACACTAACTTCACCCTAACACTACCTTAACCCTAACTTCACCCCAACGTCACCCTAACACTACCTTAACCCTAACTTCACCCTAACACTAACCCTAAGTCTAACTTCACCCTAACACTACCTTAACTCTAACCCTAAACACTAACCCTAACCCTAAGTCTAACTCTAACCCTAACCCTAACCGTAAGTCTAACTTCACCCTGTCACTACCTTAACTCTAACTTCACCCTAACACTAACCCTAAGTCTAACTTCACCCTGACTCTACCTTAACCCTAACTTCACCCTAACACTAACACTAAGTCTAAAAATACCCTGACACTACCTTAACCCTAACTTCACCATAACACTAACCCTAAGTCTAACATCACCCTGACACTACCTTAACCCTAAATTCACCCCGACACTAACCCTAAGTCTAACTTCACCCTAACACTAACCCTAAGTCTAACTTCACCCTAACACTACATTAACCCTAACTTCACCCGAACACTAACCCTAAGTCTAACTTCACCCTAACACTAACACTAAGTCTAACTTCATCCTGACACTACCTTAACCCTAACTTCACCCTAACACTAACCCTAAGTCTAACTTCACCCTAACACTACCTTAACCCTAACTTCACCCTAACACTAACCCCAAGTCCAACGTCACCCTAACACTACCTTAACTCTAACTTCACCCTAACACTAACCCTAAGTCTAACTTCACCCTAACACTACCTTAACTCTAACTTCACCCTAACACTAACCCTAAATCTAACATCACCCTGACATTACCTTAACCCTAACTTCACCCTAACACTAACCCTAAGTCTAACATCACCCTAACACTAACCCGAAGTCTAACTTCACCCTAACACTACCTTAACCCTAAATTCACCCCGACACTAACCCTAAGTCTAACTTCACCCTAACACTAACCCTAAGTCTAACTTCACCCTAACACTACCTTAACCCTAACTTCACCCTAACACTAACCCTAAGTCTAACTTCACCCTAACACTAACCCTAAGTCTAACTTCACCCTAACACTAACCCTAAGTCTAACTTCACCCCAACACTAACCCTAAGTCTAACTCTAACCCTAACCCTAACGGTAAGTCTAACTTCACCCTGACACTACCTTAACTCTAACTTCACCCTAACACTAACCCTAAGTCTAACTTCACCCTGACACTACCTTAACCCTAACTTCACCCTAACACTAACCCTAAGTATAACAATACCCTGACACTACCTTAACCCTAACTTCACCCTAACACTAACCCTAAGTCTAAAATCACCCTAACACTAACCCTAAGTCTAACTTCACCCTAACACTACCTTAACTCTAACTTCACCCTAACACTAACCCTAACTCTAACTTCACCCTAACACTTACCCTAAGTCTAACTTCACCCTAACACTACCTTAACCCTAATTTCACCCTAACACTACCTTAAACCTAACTTCACCCTAACACTAACCCTAAGTCTAACTTCACCCTAACACTAACCCTAAGTCTAACTTCACCCTAACACTACCTTAACCCTAACTTCACCCTAACACTAACCCTAAGCCTAACATCACCCTAACACTACCTTAACCCTAAATTCACCCCAACACTAACCCTACGTCTAACTTCACCCTGACACTACCTTAACCCTAACTTCACCCTAACACTACCTTAACCCTAACTTCACCCTAACACTAACCCTAAGTCTAACTTCACCCTAACACTAACCCTAAATCTAACTTCACCCTAACACTAACCCTAAGTCTAACTTCACCCTAACACTAACCCCAAGTCTAACGTCACCCTAACACTACCTTAACCCTAACTTCACCCTAACACTAACCCTAAGTCTAACTTCACCCTAACACTAACCCTAAGTCTAACTTCACCCTGACACTACCTTAACCCTAACTTCACCTAACACTAACCCTAAATCTAACTTCACCCTAACACTAACCCTAAGTCTAACGTCACCCTAACACTAACCCTAAGTCTAACTTCACCCTAACACTACCTTAACCCTAACTTCACCCCAACACTAACCCTAAATCTAATTTCACCCTAACACTACCTTAACCCTAACTTCACCCTAACACTAACCCTAAGTCTAACTTCACCCTAACACTACCTTAACCCTAACTTCACCCCAGCACTAACCCTAAGTCTAACATCACCCTAACACTAACCCTAGGTCCAACTTCACCCTAACACTACCTTAACCCTAAATTCACCCCGACACTAACCCTAAGTCTAACTTCACCCTGACACTTACCCTAAGTCTAACTTCACCCTAACACTACCTTAACCCTAACTTCACCCTAACACTAACCCTAAATCTAACTTCACCCTAACACTAACCCTAAGTCTATTGTCACCCTAACACTTACCCTAAGTCTAACTTCACCCTAACACTACCTTAACCCTAATTTCACCCTAACACTACCTTAACCCTAACTTCACCCTAACACTAATCCTAAGTCTAACTTCACCCTAACACTAACACTAAGTCTAACTTCACCCTAACACTACCTTAACCCTAACTTCACCCTAACACTAACCCTAAGCCTAACATCACCCTAACACTACCTTAACCCTAAATTCACCCCAACACTAACCCTACGTCTAACTTCACCCTGACACTACCTTAACCCTAACTTCACCGTAACACTACCTTAACCCTAACTTCACCCCAACACTAACCCTAAGTCTAACATCACCCTAACACTAACCCTAAGTCCAACTTCACCCTAACACTAACCCTGAGTCTAACTTCACCCTAACACTAACCCTAAGTCTAACTTCACCCTAACACTAACCCTAAGTCTAACTTCACCCTGACACTACCTTAACCCTAATTTCACCCTAACACTAACCCTAAGTCTAACTTCACCCTAACACTAACCCTTAGTCTAACGTCACCCTAACACTACCTTAACCCTAACTTCACCCTAACACTAACCCTAAGTCTAACTTCACCCTGACACTACCTTAACCCTAACTTCACCCTAACACTAACCCTAAGTCTAACATCACCCTGACACTACCTTAACCCTAACTTCACCCTAACACTACCTTAACCCTAAATTCACCCCGACACTAACCCTAAGTCTAACTTCACCCTAACACTAACCCTAAGTCTAACTTCATCCTAACACTAACCCTAAGTCTAACGTCACCCTAACACTACCTTAACCCTAACTTCACCCTAACACTAACCCTAAGTCTAACTTCACCCTAACACTAACCCTAAATCTAACTTCACCCTAACACTAACCCTAAGTCTAACGTCACCCTAACACTACCTTAACCCTAATTTCACCCTAACACTACCTTAACCCTAACTTCACCCTAACATTAACCCTAAGTATAACTTCACCCTAACACTAACCCTAAGTCTAACGTCACCCTAACACTACCTTAACCCTAACTTCACCCTAACACTAACCCTAAGTCTAACTTCACCCTAACACTAACCCTAAGTCTAACTTCACCCTAACACTAACCCTAAATCTAACTTCACCCTAACACTAACCCTAAGTCTAACGTCACCCTAACACTACCTTAACCCTAACTTCACCCTAACATTAACCCTAAGTATAACTTCACCCTAACACTAACCCTAAGTCTAACTTCACCCTAACACTACCTTAACCCTAAATTCACCCCAACACTAACCCTACGTCTAACTTCACCCTGACACTTCCTTAACCCTAACTTCACCCTAACACTACCTTAACCCTAACTTCACCCCAACACTAACCCTAAGTCTAACATCACCCTAACACTACCTTAACCCTAATTTCACCCTAACACTACCTTAACCCTAACTTCACCCTAACACTAACCCTAAGTCTAACTTCACCCTAACACTACCTTAACCCTAACTTCACCCTAACACTAACCCTAAGTCTAAATTCACCCTAACACTAACCCTAAGTCTAACTTCACCCTAACACTACCTTAACCCTAACTTCACCCTAACACCAACCCCAAGTCCAACGTCACCCTAATACTACCTTAACCCTAACTTCACCCTAACACTAACCCTAAGTCTAACTTCACCCTAACACTAACCCTAAGTCTAACTTCACCCTAACACTACCTTAACTCTAACTTCACCCTAACACTAACCCTAAGTCTAACATCACCCTGACATTACCTTAACCCTAACTTCACCCTAACACTAACCCTAAGTCTAACATCACCCTAACACTAACCCGAAGTCTAACTTCACCCTAACACTACCTTAACCCTAAATTCACCCCGACACTAACCCTAAGTCTAACTTCACCCTAACACTAACCCTAAGTCTAACTTCACCCTAACACTACCTTAACCCTAACTTCACCCTAACACTAACCCTAACTCTAACTTCACCCTAACACTTACCCTAAGTCTAACTTCACCCTAACACTACCTTAACCCTAATTTCACCCTAACACTACCTTAAACCTAACTTCACCCTAACACTAACCCTAAGTCTAACTTCACCCTAACACTAACCCTAAGTCTAACTTCACCCTAACACTACCTTAACCCTAACTTCACCCTAACACTAACCCTAAGCCTAACATCACCCTAACACTACCTTAACCCTAAATTCACCCCAACACTAACCCTACGTCTAACTTCACCCTGACACTACCTTAACCCTAACTTCACCCTAACACTACCTTAACCCTAACTTCACCCTAACACTAACCCTAAGTCTAACTTCACCCTAACACTAACCCTAAATCTAACTTCACCCTAACACTAACCCTAAGTCTAACTTCACCCTAACACTAACCCCAAGTCTAACGTCACCCTAACACTACCTTAACCCTAACTTCACCCTAACACTAACCCTAAGTCTAACTTCACCCTAACACTAACCCTAAGTCTAACTTCACCCTGACACTACCTTAACCCTAACTTCACCTAACACTAACCCTAAATCTAACTTCACCCTAACACTAACCCTAAGTCTAACGTCACCCTAACACTAACCCTAAGTCTAACTTCACCCTAACACTACCTTAACCCTAACTTCACCCCAACACTAACCCTAAATCTAATTTCACCCTAACACTACCTTAACCCTAACTTCACCCTAACACTAACCCTAAGTCTAACTTCACCCTAACACTACCTTAACCCTAACTTCACCCCAGCACTAACCCTAAGTCTAACATCACCCTAACACTAACCCTAGGTCCAACTTCACCCTAACACTACCTTAACCCTAAATTCACCCCGACACTAACCCTAAGTCTAACTTCACCCTGACACTTACCCTAAGTCTAACTTCACCCTAACACTACCTTAACCCTAACTTCACCCTAACACTAACCCTAAATCTAACTTCACCCTAACACTAACCCTAAGTCTATTGTCACCCTAACACTTACCCTAAGTCTAACTTCACCCTAACACTACCTTAACCCTAATTTCACCCTAACACTACCTTAACCCTAACTTCACCCTAACACTAATCCTAAGTCTAACTTCACCCTAACACTAACACTAAGTCTAACTTCACCCTAACACTACCTTAACCTTAACTTCACCCTAACACTAACCCTAAGCCTAACATCACCCTAACACTACCTTAACCCTAAATTCACCCCAACACTAACCCTACGTCTAACTTCACCCTGACACTACCTTAACCCTAACTTCACCGTAACACTACCTTAACCCTAACTTCACCCCAACACTAACCCTAAGTCTAACATCACCCTAACACTAACCCTAAGTCCAACTTCACCCTAACACTAACCCTGAGTCTAACTTCACCCTAACACTAACCCTAAGTCTAACTTCACCCTAACACTAACCCTAAGTCTAACTTCACCCTGACACTACCTTAACCCTAATTTCACCCTAACACTAACCCTAAGTCTAACTTCACCCTAACACTAACCCTTAGTCTAACGTCACCCTAACACTACCTTAACCCTAACTTCACCCTAACACTAACCCTAAGTCTAACTTCACCCTGACACTACCTTAACCCTAACTTCACCCTAACACTAACCCTAAGTCTAACATCACCCTGACACTACCTTAACCCTAACTTCACCCTAACACTACCTTAACCCTAAATTCACCCCGACACTAACCCTAAGTCTAACTTCACCCTAACACTAACCCTAAGTCTAACTTCATCCTAACACTAACCCTAAGTCTAACGTCACCCTAACACTACCTTAACCCTAACTTCACCCTAACACTAACCCTAAGTCTAACTTCACCCTAACACTAACCCTAAATCTAACTTCACCCTAACACTAACCCTAAGTCTAACGTCACCCTAACACTACCTTAACCCTAATTTCACCCTAACACTACCTTAACCCTAACTTCACCCTAACATTAACCCTAAGTATAACTTCACCCTAACACTAACCCTAAGTCTAACGTCACCCTAACACTACCTTAACCCTAACTTCACCCTAACACTAACCCTAAGTCTAACTTCACCCTAACACTAACCCTAAGTCTAACTTCACCCTAACACTAACCCTAAATCTAACTTCACCCTAACACTAACCCTAAGTCTAACGTCACCCTAACACTACCTTAACCCTAACTTCACCCTAACATTAACCCTAAGTATAACTTCACCCTAACACTAACCCTAAGTCTAACTTCACCCTAACACTACCTTAACCCTAAATTCACCCCAACACTAACCCTACGTCTAACTTCACCCTGACACTTCCTTAACCCTAACTTCACCCTAACACTACCTTAACCCTAACTTCACCCCAACACTAACCCTAAGTCTAACATCACCCTAACACTACCTTAACCCTAATTTCACCCTAACACTACCTTAACCCTAACTTCACCCTAACACTAACCCTAAGTCTAACTTCACCCTAACACTACCTTAACCCTAACTTCACCCTAACACTAACCCTAAGTCTAAATTCACCCTAACACTAACCCTAAGTCTAACTTCACCCTAACACTACCTTAACCCTAACTTCACCCTAACACCAACCCCAAGTCCAACGTCACCCTAATACTACCTTAACCCTAACTTCACCCTAACACTAACCCTAAGTCTAACTTCACCCTAACACTAACCCTAAGTCTAACTTCACCCTAACACTACCTTAACTCTAACTTCACCCTAACACTAACCCTAAGTCTAACATCACCCTGACATTACCTTAACCCTAACTTCACCCTAACACTAACCCTAAGTCTAACATCACCCTAACACTAACCCGAAGTCTAACTTCACCCTAACACTACCTTAACCCTAAATTCACCCCGACACTAACCCTAAGTCTAACTTCACCCTAACACTAACCCTAAGTCTAACTTCACCCTAACACTACCTTAACCCTAACTTCACCCTAACACTAACCATAAGTCTAACTTCACCCTAACACTAACCCTAAGTCTAACTTCACCCTAACACTAACCCTAAATTCACCCTAACACTAACCCTAAGTCTAACTTCACCCTAACACTACCTTAACCCTAAATTCACCCCAACACTAACCCTACGTCTAACTTCACCCTGACACTTCCTTAACCCTAACTTCACCCTAACACTACCTTAACCCTAACTTCACCCTAACACTAACCCTAAGTCTAACTTCACCCTAACACTAACCCTAAGTCTAACTTCACCCTGACACTACCTTAACCCTAACTTCACCCTAACACTACCTTAACCCTAACTTCACCCCAACGTCACCCTAACACTACCTTAACCCTAACTTCACCCTAACACTACCTTAACTCTAACTTCACCCTAACACTAACCCTAAGTCTAACTTCACCCTAACACTAACCATAAGTCTAACTTCACCCTAACACTAACCCTAAGTCTAACTTCACCCTAACACTAACCCTAAGTCTAACTTCACCCTAACACTAACCCTAAGTCTAACTTCACCCTAACACTACCTTAACCCTAAATTCACCCCAACACTAACCCTACGTCTAACTTCACCCTGACACTTCCTTAACCCTAACTTCACCCTAACACTACCTTAACCCTAACTTCACCCTAACACTAACCCTAAATCTAACTTCACCCTAACACTAACCCTAAGTCTAACTTCACCCTGACACTACCTTAACCCTAACTTCACCCTAACACTACCTTAACCCTAACTTCACCCCAACGTCACCCTAACACTACCTTAACCCTAACTTCACCCTAACACCAACCCCAAGTCCAACGTCACCCTAATACTACCTTAACCCTAACTTCACCCTAACACTAACCCTAAGTCTAACTTCACCCTAACACTAACCCTAAGTCTAACTTCACCCTAACACTACCTTAACTCTAACTTCCCCCTAACACTAACCCTAAGTCTAACATCACCCTGACATTACCTTAACCCTAACTTCACCCTAACACTAACCCTAAGTCTAACATCACCCTAACACTAACCCGAAGTCTAACTTCATCCTAACACTACCTTAACCCTAAATTCACCCCGACACTAACCCTAACTCTAACTTCACCCTAACACTAACCCTAAGTCTAACTTCACCCTATCACTACCTTAACCCTAACTTCACCCTAACACTAACCCTAAGTCTAACTTCACCCTAACACTAACCCTAAGTCTAACTTCACCCTAACACTAACCCTAAGTCTAACTTCACCCTAACACTAACCCTAAGTCTAACTTCACCCTAACACTACCTTAACCCTAAATTCTCCCCAACACTAACCCTACGTCTAACTTCACCCTGACACTTCCTTAACCCTAACTTCACCCTAACACTCCCTTAACCCTAACTTCACCCTAACACTAACCCTAAGTCTAACTTCACCCTAACACTAACCCTAAGTCTAACTTCACCCTGACACTACCTTAACCCTAACTTCACCCTAACACTACCTTAACCCTAACTTCACCCCAACGTCACCCTAACACTACCTTAACCCTAACTTCACCCTAACACTAACCCTAAGTCTAACTTCACCCTAACACTACCTTAACTCTAACCCTAAACACTAACCCTAACCCTAAGTCTAACTCTAACCCTAACCCTAACCCTAACCGTAAGTCTAACTTCACCCTCTCACTACCTTAACTCTAACTTCACCCTAACACTAACCCTAAGTCTAACTTCACCCTGACTCTACCTTAACCCTAACTTCACCCTAACACTAACACTAAGTCTAAAAATACCCTGACACTACCTTAACCCTAACTTCACCCTAACACTAACCCTAAGTCTAACATCACCCTAACACTAACCCTAAGTCTAACTTCACCCTAAAACTACATTAACTCTAACTTCACCCTAACACTACCACTAAGTCTAACTTCACCCTGACACTACCTTAACCCTAACTTCACCATAACACTAACCCTAAGTCTAACATCACCCTGACACTACCTTAACCCTAAATTCACCCCGACACTAACCCTACGTCTAACTTCACCCTAACACTAACCCTAAGTCTAACTTCACCCTAACACTACATTAACCCTAACTTCACCCTAACACTAACCCTAAGTCTAACTTCACCCTAACACTAACACTAAGTCTAACTTCATCCTGACACTACCTTAACCCTAACTTCACCCTAACACTAACCCTAAGTCTAACTTCACCCTAACACTACCTTAACCCTAACTTCACCCTAACACTAACCCCAAGTCCAACGTCACCCTAACACTACCTTAACCCTAACTTCACCCTAACACTAACCCTAAGTCTAACTTCACCCTAACACTAACCCTAAGTCTAACTTCACCCTAAAACTACCTTAACTCTAACTTCACCCTAACACTAACCCTAAATCTAACATCACCCTGACATTACCTTAACCCTAACTTCACCCTAACACTAACCCTAAGTCTAACATCACCCTAACACTAACCCGAAGTCTAACTTCACCCTAACACTACCTTAACCCTAAATTCACCCCGACACTAACCCTAAGTCTAACTTCACCCTAACACTAACCCTTAGTCTAACGTCACCCTAACACTACCTTAACCCTAACTTCACCCTAACACTAACCCTAAGTCTAACTTCACCCTAACACTAACCCTAAATCGAACATCACCCTGACACTACCTTAACCCTAACTTCACCCTAACACTAACCCTAAGTCTAACTTCACCCTAACACTACCTTAACCCTAACTTCACCCTAACACTAACCCTAAATCTAACTTCACCCTAACACTAACCCTAAGTCTAACGTCACCCTAACACTAACCCTAAGTCTAACTTCACCCTAACACTACCTTAACCCTAACTTCACCCCAACACTAACCCTAAATCTAATTTCACCCTAACACTACCTTAACCCTAACTTCACCCTAACACTAACCCTAAGTCTAACTTCACCCTAACACTACCTTAACCCTAACTTCACCCCAACACTAACCCTAAGTCTAACATCACCCTAACACTAACCCTAAATCCAACTTCACCCTAACACTACCTTAACCCTAAATTCACCCCGACACTAACCCTAAGTCTAACTTCACCCTGACACTTACCCTAAATCTAACTTCACCTTAACACTACCTTAACCCTAACTTCACCCTAACACTAACCCTAAATCTAACTTCACCCTAACACTAACCCTAAGTCTAACTTCACCCTAACACTACCTTAACCCTAATTTCACCCTAACACTACCTTAACCCTAACTTCATCCTAACATTAACCCTAAGTCTAACTTCACCCTAACACTAACCCTAAGTCTACCTTCACCCTAACACTACCTTAACCCTAACTTCACCCTAACACTAACCCTAAGCCTAACATCACCCTAACACTACCTTAACCCTAAATTCACCCCAACACTAACCCTACGTCTAACTTCACCCTGACACTACCTTAACCCTAACTTCACCCTAACACTACCTTAACCCTAACTTAACCCCAACACTAACCCTAAGTCTAACTTCACCCTAACACTAACCCTAAGTCTAACTTCACCCTGACACTACCTTAACCCTAACTTCACCCTGACACTTACCCTAAATCTAACTTCACCCTAACACTACCTTAACCCTAACTTCACCCTAACACTACCTTAACCCTAACTTCACCCCAACGTCACCCTAACACTACCTTAACCCTAACTTCACCCTAACACCAACCCCAAGTCCAACGTCACCCTAATACTACCTTAACCCTAACTTCACCCTAACACTAACCCTAAGTCTAACTTCACCCTAACACTAACCCTAAGTCTAACTTCACCCTAACACTACCTTAACTCTAACTTCACCCTAACACTAACCCTAAGTCTAACATCACCCTGACATTACCTTAACCCTAACTTCACCCTAACACTAACCCTAAGTCTAACATCACCCTAACACTAACCCGAAGTCTAACTTCATCCTAACACTACCTTAACCCTAAATTCACCCCGACACTAACCCTAACTCTAACTTCACCCTAACACTAACCCTAAGTCTAACTTCACCCTATCACTACCTTAACCCTAACTTCACCCTAACACTAACCCTAAGTCTAACTTCACCCTAACACTAACCCTAAGTCTAACTTCACCCTAACACTAACCCTAAGTCTAACTTCACCCTAACACTAACCCTAAGTCTAACTTCACCCTAACACTACCTTAACCCTAAATTCACCCCAACACTAACCCTACGTCTAACTTCACCCTGACACTTCCTTAACCCTAACTTCACCCTAACACTACCTTAACCCTAACTTCACCCTAACACTAACCCTAAGTCTAACTTCACCCTAACACTAACCCTAAGTCTAACTTCACCCTGACACTACCTTAACCCTAACTTCACCCTAACACTACCTTAACCCTAACTTCACCCCAACGTCACCCTAACACTACCTTAACCCTAACTTCACCCTAACACTAACCCTAAGTCTAACTTCACCCTAACACTACCTTAACTCTAACCCTAAACACTAACCCTAACCCTAAGTCTAACTCTAACCCTAACCCTAACCCTAACCGTAAGTCTAACTTCACCCTCTCACTACCTTAACTCTAACTTCACCCTAACACTAACCCTAAGTCTAACTTCACCCTGACTCTACCTTAACCCTAACTTCACCCTAACACTAACACTAAGTCTAAAAATACCCTGACACTACCTTAACCCTAACTTCACCCTAACACTAACCCTAAGTCTAACATCACCCTAACACTAACCCTAAGTCTAACTTCACCCTAAAACTACATTAACTCTAACTTCACCCTAACACTACCACTAAGTCTAACTTCACCCTGACACTACCTTAACCCTAACTTCACCATAACACTAACCCTAAGTCTAACATCACCCTGACACTACCTTAACCCTAAATTCACCCCGACACTAACCCTACGTCTAACTTCACCCTAACACTAACCCTAAGTCTAACTTCACCCTAACACTACATTAACCCTAACTTCACCCTAACACTAACCCTAAGTCTAACTTCACCCTAACACTAACACTAAGTCTAACTTCATCCTGACACTACCTTAACCCTAACTTCACCCTAACACTAACCCTAAGTCTAACTTCACCCTAACACTACCTTAACCCTAACTTCACCCTAACACTAACCCCAAGTCCAACGTCACCCTAACACTACCTTAACCCTAACTTCACCCTAACACTAACCCTAAGTCTAACTTCACCCTAACACTAACCCTAAGTCTAACTTCACCCTAAAACTACCTTAACTCTAACTTCACCCTAACACTAACCCTAAATCTAACATCACCCTGACATTACCTTAACCCTAACTTCACCCTAACACTAACCCTAAGTCTAACATCACCCTAACACTAACCCGAAGTCTAACTTCACCCTAACACTACCTTAACCCTAAATTCACCCCGACACTAACCCTAAGTCTAACTTCACCCTAACACTAACCCTTAGTCTAACGTCACCCTAACACTACCTTAACCCTAACTTCACCCTAACACTAACCCTAAGTCTAACTTCACCCTAACACTAACCCTAAATCGAACATCACCCTGACACTACCTTAACCCTAACTTCACCCTAACACTAACCCTAAGTCTAACTTCACCCTAACACTACCTTAACCCTAACTTCACCCTAACTCTAACCCTAAATCTAACTTCACCCTAACACTAACCCTAAGTCTAACGTCACCCTAACACTAACCCTAAGTCTAACTTCACCCTAACACTACCTTAACCCTAACTTCACCCCAACACTAACCCTAAATCTAATTTCACCCTAACACTACCTTAACCCTAACTTCACCCTAACACTAACCCTAAGTCTAACTTCACCCTAACACTACCTTAACCCTAACTTCACCCCAACACTAACCCTAAGTCTAACATCACCCTAACACTAACCCTAAATCCAACTTCACCCTAACACTACCTTAACCCTAAATTCACCCCGACACTAACCCTAAGTCTAACTTCACCCTGACACTTACCCTAAATCTAACTTCACTTTAACACTACCTTAACCCTAACTTCACCCTAACACTAACCCTAAATCTAACTTCACCCTAACACTAACCCTAAGTCTAACTTCACCCTAACACTACCTTAACCCTAATTTCACCCTAACACTACCTTAACCCTAACTTCACCCTAACATTAACCCTAAGTCTAACTTCACCCTAACACTAACCCTAAGTCTACCTTCACCCTAACACTACCTTAACCCTAACTTCACCCTAACACTAACCCTAAGCCTAACATCACCCTAACACTACCTTAACCCTAAATTCACCCCAACACTAACCCTACGTCTAACTTCACCCTGACACTACCTTAACCCTAACTTCACCCTAACACTACCTTAACCCTAACTTAACCCCAACACTAACCCTAAGTCTAACTTCACCCTAACACTAACCCTAAGTCTAACTTCACCCTGACACTACCTTAACCCTAACTTCACCCTGACACTTACCCTAAATCTAACTTCACCCTAACACTACCTTAACCCTAACTTCACCCTAACACTAACCCTAAATCTAACGTCACCCTAACACTTACCCTAAGTCTAACTTCACCCTAACACTACCTTAACCCTAATTTCACCCTAACACTACCTTAACCTTAACTTCACCCTAACACTAACCCTAAGTCTAACTTCACCCTAACACTAACCCTACGTCTAACTTCACCCTAACACTACCTTAACCCTAACTTCACCCTAACACTAACCCTAAGCCTAACATCACTTTAACACTACCTTAACCCTAAATTCACCCCAACACTAACCCTACGTCTAACTTCACCCTGACACTACCTTAACCCTAACTTCACCCTAACACTACTTTAACCCTAACTTCACCCCAACACTAACCCTAAGTCTAACATCACCCTAACACTAACCTTAAGTCCAACTTCACCCTAACACTACCTTAACCCTAAATTCACCCCGACACTAACCCTAAGTCTAACTTCACCCTAACACTAACCCTAAGTCTACCTTCACCCTAACACTACCTTAACCCTAACTTCACCCTAACACTAACCCTAAGTGTAACTTCACCCTAACACTAACCCTAAGTCTAACTTCACCCTAACACTAATCCAAAGTATAACTTCACCCTAAAACTAACCCTAAGTCTAACTTCACCCTAACACTAACCCTAAGTCTACCTTCACCCTAACACTACCTTAACCCTAACTTCACCCTAACACTAACCCTAAGTCTAACTTCACCCTAACACTAACCCTAAGTCTAACTTCACCCTAACACTAACCCTAAGTCTAACTCCACCCTGACACTACCTTAACCCTAATTTCACCCTAAAACTACCTTAAGTCTAACTTCACCCTAACACTAACCCTTAGTCTAACGTCACCCTAACACTACCTTAAACCTAACTTCACCCTAACACTAACCCTAAGTCTAACTTCACCCTAACACTACCTTAACCCTAACTTCACCCTAACACTAACCCTAAATCTAACTTCACCCTAACACTAACCCTAAGTGTAACGTCACCCTAACACTAACCCTAAGTCTAACTTCACCCTAACACTACCTTAACCCTAACTTCACCCCAACACTAACCCTAAATCTAATTTCACCCTAACACTACCTTAACCCTAACTTCACCCTAACACTACCTTAACCCTAATTTCACCCTAACACTACCTTAACCCTAACTTCACCCTAACATTAACCCTAAGTCTAACTTCACCCTAACACTATCCCTAAGTCTAACTTCACCCTAACACTACCTTAACCCTAACTTCACCCTAACACTAACCCTAAGCCTAACATCACCCTAACACTACCTTAACCCTAAATTCACCCCAACACTAACCCTACGTCTAACTTCACCCTGACACTACCTTAACCCTAACTTCACCCTAACACTACCTTAACCCTAACTTCACCCCAACACTAACCCTAAGTCTAACATCACCCTAACACTAACACTAACCCTAAGTCTAACTTCACCCTAACACTAACCCTAAGTCTAACTTCACCCTAACACTAACCCTAAGTCTAACTTCACCCTAACACTAACCCTAAGTCTAACTTCACCCTAACACTACCTTAACCCTAACTTCACCCTAACACTAACCCGAGTCGAACGTCACCCTAACACTACCTTAACCCTAACTTCACCCTAACACTAACCCTAAGTCTAACTTCACCCTAACACTAACCCTAAGTCTAACTTCACCCTAACACTAACCCTAAGTCTAACTTCACCCTAACACTACCTTAACTCTAACTTCACCCTAACACTAACCCTAAGTCTAACATCACCCTGACATTACCTTAACCCTAACTTCACCCTAACACTAACCCTAAGTCTAACATCACCCTAACACTAACCCGAAGTCTAACTTCATCCTAACACTACCTTAACCCTAAATTCACCCCGACACTAACCCTAACTCTAACTTCACCCTAACACTAACCCTAAGTCTAACTTCACCCTATCACTACCTTAACCCTAACTTCACCCTAACACTAACCCTAAGTCTAACTTCACCCTAACACTAACCCTAAGTCTAACTTCACCCTAACACTAACCCTAAGTCTAACTTCACCCTAACACTAACCCTAAGTCTAACTTCACCCTAACACTACCTTAACCCTAAATTCACCCCAACACTAACCCTACGTCTAACTTCACCCTGACACTTCCTTAACCCTAACTTCACCCTAACACTACCTTAACCCTAACTTCACCCTAACACTAACCCTAAGTCTAACTTCACCCTAACACTAACCCTAAGTCTAACTTCACCCTGACACTACCTTAACCCTAACTTCACCCTAACACTACCTTAACCCTAACTTCACCCCAACGTCACCCTAACACTACCTTAACCCTAACTTCACCCTAACACTAACCCTAAGTCTAACTTCACCCTAACACTACCTTAACTCTAACCCTAAACACTAACCCTAACCCTAAGTCTAACTCTAACCCTAACCCTAACCCTAACCGTAAGTCTAACTTCACCCTCTCACTACCTTAACTCTAACTTCACCCTAACACTAACCCTAAGTCTAACTTCACCCTGACTCTACCTTAACCCTAACTTCACCCTAACACTAACACTAAGTCTAAAAATACCCTGACACTACCTTAACCCTAACTTCACCCTAACACTAACCCTAAGTCTAACATCACCCTAACACTAACCCTAAGTCTAACTTCACCCTAAAACTACATTAACTCTAACTTCACCCTAACACTACCACTAAGTCTAACTTCACCCTGACACTACCTTAACCCTAACTTCACCATAACACTAACCCTAAGTCTAACATCACCCTGACACTACCTTAACCCTAAATTCACCCCGACACTAACCCTACGTCTAACTTCACCCTAACACTAACCCTAAGTCTAACTTCACCCTAACACTACATTAACCCTAACTTCACCCTAACACTAACCCTAAGTCTAACTTCACCCTAACACTAACACTAATTCTAACTTCATCCTGACACTACCTTAACCCTAACTTCACCCTAACACTAACCCTAAGTCTAACTTCACCCTAACACTACCTTAACCCTAACTTCACCCTAACACTAACCCCAAGTCCAACGTCACCCTAACACTACCTTAACCCTAACTTCACCCTAACACTAACCCTAAGTCTAACTTCACCCTAACACTAACCCTAAGTCTAACTTCACCCTAAAACTACCTTAACTCTAACTTCACCCTAACACTAACCCTAAATCTAACATCACCCTGACATTACCTTAACCCTAACTTCACCCTAACACTAACCCTAAGTCTAACATCACCCTAACACTAACCCGAAGTCTAACTTCACCCTAACACTACCTTAACCCTAAATTCACCCCGACACTAACCCTAAGTCTAACTTCACCCTAACACTAACCCTTAGTCTAACGTCACCCTAACACTACCTTAACCCTAACTTCACCCTAACACTAACCCTAAGTCTAACTTCACCCTAACACTAACCCTAAATCGAACATCACCCTGACACTACCTTAACCCTAACTTCACCCTAACACTAACCCTAAGTCTAACTTCACCCTAACACTACCTTAACCCTAACTTCACCCTAACACTAACCCTAAATCTAACTTCACCCTAACACTAACCCTAAGTCTAACGTCACCCTAACACTAACCCTAAGTCTAACTTCACCCTAACACTACCTTAACCCTAACTTCACCCCAACACTAACCCTAAATCTAATTTCACCCTAACACTACCTTAACCCTAACTTCACCCTAACACTAACCCTAAGTCTAACTTCACCCTAACACTACCTTAACCCTAACTTCACCCCAACACTAACCCTAAGTCTAACATCACCCTAACACTAACCCTAAATCCAACTTCACCCTAACACTACCTTAACCCTAAATTCACCCCGACACTAACCCTAAGTCTAACTTCACCCTGACACTTACCCTAAATCTAACTTCACCTTAACACTACCTTAACCCTAACTTCACCCTAACACTAACCCTAAATCTAACTTCACCCTAACACTAACCCTAAGTCTAACTTCACCCTAACACTACCTTAACCCTAATTTCACCCTAACACTACCTTAACCCTAACTTCACCCTAACATTAACCCTAAGTCTAACTTCACCCTAACACTAGCCCTAAGTCTACCTTCACCCTAACACTACCTTAACCCTAACTTCACCCTAACACTAACCCTAAGCCTAACATCACCCTAACACTACCTTAACCCTAAATTCACCCCAACACTAACCCTACGTCTAACTTCACCCTGACACTACCTTAACCCTAACTTCACCCTAACACTACCTTAACCCTAACTTAACCCCAACACTAACCCTAAGTCTAACTTCACCCTAACACTAACCCTAAGTCTAACTTCACCCTGACACTACCTTAACCCTAACTTCACCCTGACACTTACCCTAAATCTAACTTCACCCTAACACTACCTTAACCCTAACTTCACCCTAACACTAACCCTAAATCTAACGTCACCCTAACACTTACCCTAAGTCTAACTTCACCCTAACACTACCTTAACCCTAATTTCACCCTAACACTACCTTAACCTTAACTTCACCCTAACACTAACCCTAAGTCTAACTTCACCCTAACACTAACCCTACGTCTAACTTCACCCTAACACTACCTTAACCCTAACTTCACCCTAACACTAACCCTAAGCCTAACATCACTTTAACACTACCTTAACCCTAAATTCACCCCAACACTAACCCTACGTCTAACTTCACCCTGACACTACCTTAACCCTAACTTCACCCTAACACTACTTTAACCCTAACTTCACCCCAACACTAACCCTAAGTCTAACATCACCCTAACACTAACCTTAAGTCCAACTTCACCCTAACACTACCTTAACCCTAAATTCACCCCGACACTAACCCTAAGTCTAACTTCACCCTAACACTAACCCTAAGTCTACCTTCACCCTAACACTACCTTAACCCTAACTTCACCCTAACACTAACCCTAAGTGTAACTTCACCCTAACACTAACCCTAAGTCTAACTTCACCCTAACACTAATCCAAAGTATAACTTCACCCTAAAACTAACCCTAAGTCTAACTTCACCCTAACACTAACCCTAAGTCTACCTTCACCCTAACACTACCTTAACCCTAACTTCACCCTAACACTAACCCTAAGTCTAACTTCACCCTAACACTAACCCTAAGTCTAACTTCACCCTAACACTAACCCTAAGTCTAACTCCACCCTGACACTACCTTAACCCTAATTTCACCCTAAAACTACCTTAAGTCTAACTTCACCCTAACACTAACCCTTAGTCTAACGTCACCCTAACACTACCTTAAACCTAACTTCACCCTAACACTAACCCTAAGTCTAACTTCACCCTAACACTACCTTAACCCTAACTTCACCCTAACACTAACCCTAAATCTAACTTCACCCTAACACTAACCCTAAGTGTAACGTCACCCTAACACTAACCCTAAGTCTAACTTCACCCTAACACTACCTTAACCCTAACTTCACCCCAACACTAACCCTAAATCTAATTTCACCCTAACACTACCTTAACCCTAACTTCACCCTAACACTAACCCTAAGTCTAACTTCACCTTAACACTACCTTAACCCTAACTTCACCCCAACACTAACCCTAAGTCTAACATCACCCTAACACTAACCCTAAGTCCAACTTCACCCTAACACTACCTTAACCCTAATTTCACCCTAACACTACCTTAACCCTAACTTCACCCTAACATTAACCCTAAGTCTAACTTCACCCTAACACTATCCCTAAGTCTAACTTCACCCTAACACTACCTTAACCCTAACTTCACCCTAACACTAACCCTAAGCCTAACATCACCCTAACACTACCTTAACCCTAAATTCACCCCAACACTAACCCTACGTCTAACTTCACCCTGACACTACCTTAACCCTAACTTCACCCTAACACTACCTTAACCCTAACTTCACCCCAACACTAACCCTAAGTCTAACATCACCCTAACACTAACACTAACCCTAAGTCTAACTTCACCCTAACACTAACCCTAAGTCTAACTTCACCCTAACACTAACCCTAAGTCTAACTTCACCCTAACACTAACCCTAAGTCTAACTTCACCCTAACACTACCTTAACCCTAACTTCACCCTAACACTAACCCGAGTCGAACGTCACCCTAACACTACCTTAACCCTAACTTCACCCTAACACTAACCCTAAGTCTAACTTCACCCTAACACTAACCCTAAGTCTAACTTCACCCTGACACTACCTTAACCCTAACTTCACCCTAACACTAACCCTAAGTCTAACTTCACCCTAACACTACCTTAACCCTAACTTCACCCCAACACTAACCCTAAATCTAATTTCACCCTAACACTACCTTAACCCTAACTCACCCTAACACTAACCCTAAGTCTAACTTCACCCTAACACTACCTTAACCCTAACTTCACCCCAACACTAACCCTAAATCTAACATCACCCTAAATCTAACCCTAGGTCTAACTTCACCCTAACACTAACCCTAAATCTAACTTCACCCTAACACTAACCCTAAGTCTAACGTCACCCTAACACTAACCCTAAGTCTAACTTCACCCTAACACTACCTTAACTCTAACTTCACCCTAACACTAACCCTAAGTCTAACATCACCCTGACATTACCTTAACCCTAACTTCACCCTAACACTAACCCTAAGTCTAACATCACCCTAACACTAACCCGAAGTCTAACTTCACCCTAACACTACCTTAACCCTAAATTCACCCCGACACTAACCCTAAGTCTAACTTCACCCTAACACTAACCCTAAGTCTAACTTCACCCTATCACTACCTTAACCCTAACTTCACTAAACACTAACCTTAAGTCTAACTTCACCCTAACACTAACCCTAAGTCTATCTTCACCCTAACTCTAACCCTAAGTCTAACTTCACCCTAACACTAACCCTAAGTCTAACTTCACCCTAACACTACCTTAACCCTAAATTCACCCCAACACTAACCCTACGTCTAACTTCACCCTGACACTTCCTTAACCCTAACTTCACCCTAACACTACCTTAACCCTAACTTCACCCTAACACTAACCCTAAGTCTAACTTCACCCTAACACTAACCCTAAGTCTAACTTCACCCTGACACTACCTTAACACTAACTTCACCCTAACACTACCTTAACCCTAACTTCACCCCAACGTCACCCTAACACTACCTTAACCCTAACTTCACCCTAACACTAACCCTAAGTCTAACTTCACCCTAACACTACCTTAACTCTAACCCTTAACACTAACCCTAACCCTAAGTCTAACTCTAACCCTAACCCTAACCCTAACCGTAAGTCTAACTTCACCCTGTCACTACCTTAACTCTAACTTCACCCTAACACTAACCCTAAGTCTAACTTCACCCTGACTCTACCTTAACCCTAACTTCACCCTAACACTACCTTAACCCTAAATTCACCCCAACACTAACCCTACGTCTAACTTCACCCTGACACTTCCTTAACCCTAACTTCACCCTAACACTACCTTAACCCTAACTTCACCCCAACACTAACCCTAAGTCTAACATCACCCTAACACTACCTTAACCCTAATTTCACCCTAACACTACCTTAACCCTAACTTCACCCTAACACTAACCCTAAGTCTAACTTCACCCTAACACTACCTTAACCCTAACTTCACCCTAACACTAACCCTAAGTCTAACTTCACCCTAACACTAACCCTAAGTCTAACTTCACCCTAACACTACCTTAACCCTAACTTCACCCTAACACCAACCCCAAGTCCAACGTCACCCTAATACTACCTTAACCCTAACTTCACCCTAACACTAACCCTAAGTCTAACTTCACCCTAACACTAACCCTAAGTCTAACTTCACCCTAACACTACCTTAACTCTAACTTCACCCTAACACTAACCCTAAGTCTAACATCACCCTGACATTACCTTAACCCTAACTTCACCCTAACACTAACCCGAAGTCTAACTTCACCCTAACACTACCTTAACCCTAAATTCACCCCGACACTAACCCTAAGTCTAACTTCACCCTAACACTACCTTAACCCTAACTTCACCCTAACACTAACCATAAGTCTAACTTCACCCTAACACTAACCCTAAGTCTAACTTCACCCTAACACTAACCCTAAGTCTAATTTCACCCTAACACTAACCCTAAGTCTAACTTCACCCTAACACTACCTTAACCCTAAATTCACCCCAACACTAACCCTACGTCTAACTTCACCCTGACACTTCCTTAACCCTAACTTCACCCTAACACTACCTTAACCCTAACTTCACCCTAACACTAACCCTAAGTCTAACTTCACCCTAACACTAACCCTAAGTCTAACTTCACCCTGACATTACCTTAACCCTAACTTCACCCTAACACTACCTTAACCCTAACTTCACCCCAACGTCACCCTAACACTACCTTAACCCTAACTTCACCCTAACACCAACCCCAAGTCCAACGTCACCCTAATACTACCTTAACCCTAACTTCACCCTAACACTAACCCTAAGTCTAACTTCACCCTAACACTAACCCTAAGTCTAACTTCACCCTAACACTACCTTAACTCTAACTTCACCCTAACACTAACCCTAAGTCTAACATCACCCTGACATTACCTTAACCCTAACTTCACCCTAACACTAACCCTAAGTCTAACATCACCCTAACACTAACCCGAAGTCTAACTTCACCCTAACACTACCTTAACCCTAAATTCACCCCGACACTAACCCTAAGTCTAACTTCACCCTAACACTAACCCTGAGTCTAACTTCACCCTATCACTACCTTAACCCTAACTTCACCCTAACACTAACCCTAAGTCTAACTTCACCCTAACACTAACCCTAAGTCTAACTTCACCCTAACACTAACCCTAAGTCTAACTTCACCCTAACACTAACCCTAAGTCTAACTTCACCCTATCACTACCTTAACCCTAACTTCACCCTAACACTAACCCTAAGTCTAACTTCACCCTAACACTAACCCTAAGTCTAACTTCACCCCAACACTAACCCTAAGTCTAACATCACCCTAACACTAACCCTAGGTCCAACTTCACCCTAACACTACCTTAACCCTAAATTCACCCCGACACTAACCCTACGTCTAACTTCACCCTGACACTTCCTTAACCCTAACTTCACCCTAACACTACCTTAACCCTAACTTCACCCTAACACTAACCCTAAGTCTAACTTCACCCTAACACCAACCCTAAGTCTAACTTCACCCTGACACTACCTTAACACTAACTTCACCCTAACACTACCTTAACCCTAACTTCACCCCAACGTCACCCTAACACTACCTTAACCCTAACTTCACCCTAACACTAACCCTAAGTCTAACTTCACCCTAACACTACCTTAACTCTAACCCTAAACACTAACCCTAACCCTAAGTCTAACTCTAACCCTAACCCTAACCGTAAGTCTAACTTCACCCTGTCACTATCTTAACTCTTACTTCACCCTAACACTAACCCTAAGTCTAACTTCACCCTGACTCTACCTTAACCCTAACTTCACCCTAACACTAACACTAAGTCTAAAAATACCCTGACACTACCTTAACCCTAACTTCACCCTAACACTAACCCTAAGTTTAACATCACCCTAACACTAACCATAAGTCTAACTTCACCCTAACACTACATTAACTCTAACTTCACCCTAACACTACCACTAAGTCTAACTTCACCCTGACACTACCTTAACCCTAACTTCACCATAACACTAACCCTAAGTCCAACATCACCCTGACACTACCTTAACCCTAAATTCACCCCGACACTAACCCTAAATCTAACTTCACCCTAACACTAACCCTAAGTCTAACTTCACCCTAACACTACATTAACCCTAACTTCACCCTAACACTAACCCTAAGTCTAACTTCACCCTAACACTAACACTAAGTCTAACTTCATCCTGACACTACCTTAACCCTAACTTCACCCTAACACTAACCCTAAGTCTAACTTCACCCTAACACTACCTTAACCCTAACTTCACCCTAACACTAACCCCAAGTCCAACGTCACCCTAACACTACCTTAACCCTAACTTCACCCTAACACTAACCCTAAGTCTAACTTCACCCTAACACTAACCCTAAGTCTAACTTCACCCTAACACTACCTTAACTCTAACTTCACCCTAACACTAACCCTAAATCTAACATCACCCTGACATTACCTTAACCCTAACTTCACCCTAACACTAACCCTAAGTCTAACATCACCCTAACACTAACCCGAAGTCTAACTTCACCCTAACACTACCTTAACCCTAAATTCACCCCGACACTAACCCTAAGTCTAACTTCACCCTAACACTAACCCTAAGTCTAACTTCACCCTAACACTACCTTAACCCTAACTTCACCCTAACACTAACCCTAAGTCTAACTTCACCCTAACACTAACCCTAAGTCTAACTTCACCCTAACACTAACCCTAAGTCTAACTTCACCCTAACACTAACCCTAAGTCTAACTTCACCCTAACACTACCTTAACCCTAAATTCACCCCAACACTAACCCTACGTCTAACTTCACCCTGACACTTCCTTAACCCTAACTTCACCCTAACACTACCTTAACCCTAACTTCACCCTAACACTAACCCTAAGTCTAACTTCACCCTAACACTAACCCTAAGTCTAACTTCACCCTAACACTAACCCTAAGTCTAACTTCACCCTGACACTACCTTAACACTAACTTCACCCTAACACTACCTTAACCCTAACTTCACCCCAACGTCACCCTAACACTACCTTAACCCTAACTTCACCCTAACACTAACCCTAAGTCTAACTTCACCCTAACACTACCTTAACTCTAACCCTAAACACTAACCCTAACCCTAAGTCTAACTCTAACCCTAACCCTAACCCTAACCGTAAGTCTAACTTCACCCTGTCACTACCTTAACTCTAACTTCACCCTAACACTAACCCTAAGTCTAACTTCACCCTGACTCTACCTTAACCCTAACTTCACCCTAACACTAACACTAAGTCTAAAAATACCCTGACACTACCTTAACCCTAACTTCACCCTAACACTAACCCTAAGTCTAACATCACCCTAACACTAACCCTAAGTCTAACTTCACCCTAAAACTACATTAACTCTAACTTCACCCTAACACTACCACTAAGTCTAACTTCACCCTGACACTACCTTAACCCTAACTTCACCATAACACTAACCCTAAGTCTAACATCACCCTGACACTACCTTAACCCTAAATTCACCCCGACACTAACCCTAAGTCTAACTTCACCCTAACACTAACCCTAAGTCTAACTTCACCCTAACACTACATTAACCCTAACTTCACCCTAACACTAACCCTAAGTCTAACTTCACCCTAACACTAACACTAAGTCTAACTTCATCCTGACACTACCTTAACCCTAACTTCACCCTAACACTAACCCTAAGTCTAACTTCACCCTAACACTACCTTAACCCTAACACTAACCCCAAGTCCAAAGTCACCCTAACACTACCTTAACCCTAACTTCACCCTAACACTAACCCTAAGTCTAACTTCACCCTAACACTAACCCTAAGTCTAACTTCACCCTAAAACTACCTTAACTCTAACTTCACCCTAACACTAACCCTAAATCTAACATCACCCTGACATTACCTTAACCCTAACTTCACCCTAACACTAACCCTAAGTCTAACATCACCCTAACACTAACCCGAAGTCTAACTTCACCCTAACACTACCTTAACCCTAAATTCACCCCGACACTAACCCTAAGTCTAACTTCACCCTAACACTAACCCTAAGTCTAACTTCACCCTAACACTACCTTAACCCTACCTTCACCCTAACACTAACCCTAAGTCTAACTTCACCCCAACACTAACCCTAAGTCTAACTTCACCCTAATACTAACTCTAAGTCTAACTTCACCCTAACACTAACCCTAAGTCTAACTTCACCCTAACACTACCCTAACCCTAAACCCTAACCCTAAGTCTAACTCTAACCCTAACCCTAACCCTAACCGTAAGTCTAACTTCACCCTGACACTACCTTAACTCTAACTTCACCCTAACACTAACCCTAACTCTAACTTCACCCTGACACTACCTTAACCCTAACTTCACCCTAACACTAACCCTAAGTATAACAATACCCTGACACTACCTTAACCCTAACTTCACCCTAACACTAACCCTAAGTCTAAAATCACCCTAACACTAACCCTAAGTCTAACTTCACCCTAACACTACCTTAACTCTAACTTCACCCTAACACTAACCCTAAGTCTAACTTCACCCTAACACTTACCCTAAGTCTAACTTCACCCTAACACTACCTTAACCCTAATTTCACCCTAACACTACCTTAACCCTAACTTCACCCTAACACTAACCCTAAGTCTAACTTCACCCTAACACTAACCCTAAGTCTAACTTCACCCTAACACTACCTTAACCCTAACTTCACCCTAACACTAACCCTAAGCCTAACATCACCCTAACACTACCTTAACCCTAAATTCACCCCAACACTAACCCTACGTCTAACTTCACCCTGACACTACCTTAACCCTAACTTCACCCTAACACTACCTTAACCCTAACTTCACCCTAACACTAACCCCAAGTCTAACGTCACCCTAACACTACCTTAACCCTAACTTCACCCTAACACTAACCTTAAGTCTAACTTCACCCTAACACTAACCCTAAGTCTAACTTCACCCTGACACTACCTTAACCCTAACTTCACCCTGACACTTACCCTAAATCTAACTTCACCCTAACACTACCTTAACCCTAACTTCACCCTAACACTACCTTAACCCTAACTTCACCCTAACACTAACCCTAAGTCTAACTTCACCCTAACACTAACCCTAAGTCTAACTTCACCCCAACACTACCTTAACCCTAACTTCACCCTAACACTAACCCTAAGCCTAACATCACCCTAACACTACCTTAACCCTAAATTCACCCCAACACTAACCCTACGTCTAACTTCACCCAGTAACTACCTTAACCCTAACTTCACCGTAACACTACCTTAACCCTAACTTCACCCCAACACTAACCCTAAGTCTAACATCACCCTAACACTAACCCTAAGTCCAACTTCACCCTAACACTAACCCTAAGTCTAACTTCACCCTAACACTAACCCTAAGTCTAACTTCACCCTAACACTAACCCTAAGTCTAACTTCACCCTGACACTACCTTAACCCTAATTTCACCCTAACACTAACCCTAAGTCTAACTTCACCCTAACACTAACCCTTAGTCTAACGTCACCCTAACACTACCTTAACCCTAACTTCACCCTAACACTAACCCTAAGTCTAACTTCACCCTAACACTAACCCTAAATCGAACATCACCCTGACACTACCTTAACCCTAACTTCACCCTAACACTAACCCTAAGTCTAACTTCACCCTAACACTACCTTAACCCTAACTTCACCCTAACACTAACCCTAAATCTAACTTCACCCTAACACTAACCCTAAGTCTAACGTCACCCTAACACTAACCCTAAGTCTAACTTCACCCTAACACTACCTTAACCCTAACTTCACCCCAACACTAACCCTAAATCTAATTTCACCCTAACACTACCTTAACCCTAACTTCACCCTAACACTAACCCTAAGTCTAACTTCACCCTAACACTACCTTAACCCTAACTTCACCCCAACACTAACCCTAAGTCTAACATCACCCTAACACTAACCCTAAATCCAACTTCACCCTAACACTACCTTAACCCTAAATTCACCCCGACACTAACCCTAAGTCTAACTTCACCCTGACACTTACCCTAAATCTAACTTCACCTTAACACTACCTTAACCCTAACTTCACCCTAACACTAACCCTAAATCTAACTTCACCCTAACACTAACCCTAAGTCTAACTTCACCCTAACACTACCTTAACCCTAATTTCACCCTAACACTACCTTAACCCTAACTTCACCCTAACATTAACCCTAAGTCTAACTTCACCCTAACACTAACCCTAAGTCTACCTTCACCCTAACACTACCTTAACCCTAACTTCACCCTAACACTAACCCTAAGCCTAACATCACCCTAACACTACCTTAACCCTAAATTCACCCCAACACTAACCCTACGTCTAACTTCACCCTGACACTACCTTAACCCTAACTTCACCCTAACACTACCTTAACCCTAACTTAACCCCAACACTAACCCTAAGTCTAACTTCACCCTAACACTAACCCTAAGTCTAACTTCACCCTGACACTACCTTAACCCTAACTTCACCCTGACACTTACCCTAAATCTAACTTCACCCTAACACTACCTTAACCCTAACTTCACCCTAACACTAACCCTAAATCTAACGTCACCCTAACACTTACCCTAAGTCTAACTTCACCCTAACACTACCTTAACCCTAATTTCACCCTAACACTACCTTAACCCTAACTTCACCCTAACACTAACCCTAAGTCTAACTTCACCCTAACACTAACCCTACGTCTAACTTCACCCTAACACTACCTTAACCCTAACTTCACCCTAACACTAACCCTAAGCCTAACATCACTTTAACACTACCTTAACCCTAAATTCACCCCAACACTAACCCTACGTCTAACTTCACCCTGACACTACCTTAACCCTAACTTCACCCTAACACTACTTTAACCCTAACTTCACCCCAACACTAACCCTAAGTCTAACATCACCCTAACACTAACCCTAAGTCCAACTTCACCCTAACACTACCTTAACCCTAAATTCACCCCGACACTAACCCTAAGTCTAACTTCACCCTAACACTAACCCTAAGTCTACCTTCACCCTAACACTACCTTAACCCTAACTTCACCCTAACACTAACCCTAAGTGTAACTTCACCCTAACACTAACCCTAAGTCTAACTTCACCCTAACACTAATCCAAAGTATAACTTCACCCTAAAACTAACCCTAAGTCTAACTTCACCCTAACACTAACCCTAAGTCTACCTTCACCCTAACACTACCTTAACCCTAACTTCACCCTAACAATAACCCTAAGTCTAACTTCACCCTAACACTAACCCTAAGTCTAACTTCACCCTAACACTAACCCTAAGTCTAACTCCACCCTGACACTACCTTAACCCTAATTTCACCCTAACACTAACTTTAAGTCTAACTTCACCCTAACACTAACCCTTAGTCTAACGTCACCCTAACACTACCTTAAACCTAACTTCACCCTAACACTAACCCTAAGTCTAACTTCACCCTAACACTACCTTAACCCTAACTTCACCCTAACACTAACCCTAAATCTAACTTCACCCTAACACTAACCCTAAGTGTAACGTCACCCTAACACTAACCCTAAGTCCAACTTCACCCTAACACTACCTTAACCCTAATTTCACCCTAACACTACCTTAACCCTAACTTCACCCTAACATTAACCCTAAGTCTAACTTCACCCTAACACTATCCCTAAGTCTAACTTCACCCTAACACTACCTTAACCCTAACTTCACCCTAACACTAACCCTAAGCCTAACATCACCCTAACACTACCTTAACCCTAAATTCACCCCAACACTAACCCTACGTCTAACTTCACCCTGACACTACCTTAACCCTAACTTCACCCTAACACTACCTTAACCCTAACTTCACCCCAACACTAACCCTAAGTCTAACATCACCCTAACACTAACACTAACCCTAAGTCTAACTTCACCCTAACACTAACCCTAAGTCTAACTTCACCCTAACACTAACCCTAAGTCTAACTTCACCCTAACACTAACCCTAAGTCTAACTTCACCCTAACACTACCTTAACCCTAACTTCACCCTAACACTAACCCGAGTCGAACGTCACCCTAACACTACCTTAACCCTAACTTCACCCTAACACTAACCCTAAGTCTAACTTCACCCTAACACTAACCCTAAGTCTAACTTCACCCTGACACTACCTTAACCCTAACTTCACCCTAACACTAACCCTAAGTCTAACTTCACCCTAACACTACCTTAACCCTAACTTCACCCCAACACTAACCCTAAATCTAATTTCACCCTAACACTACCTTAACCCTAACTCACCCTAACACTAACCCTAAGTCTAACTTCACCCTAACACTACCTTAACCCTAACTTCACCCCAACACTAACCCTAAATCTAACATCACCCTAACACTAACCCTAAGTCTAACTTCACCCTAACACTAACCCTAAATCTAACTTCACCCTAACACTAACCCTAAGTCTAACGTCACCCTAACACTTACCCTAAGTCTAACTTCACCCTAACACTACCTTAACCCTAATTTCACCCTAACACTACCATAACCCTAATTTCACCCTAACACTACCTTAACCCTAACTTCACCCTAACACTAACCCTAAGTCTAACTTCACCCTAACACTAACCCTAAGTCTAACTTCACCCTAACACTACCTTAACCCTAAATTCACCCCAACACTAACCCTACGTCTAACTTCACCCTGACACTACCTTAACCCTAACTTCAACCTAACACTACTTTAACCCTATCTTCACCCCAACACTAACCCTAAGTCTAACATCACCCTAACACTAACCCTAAGTCTAACTTCACCCTAACACTACCTTAACCCTAATTTCACCCTAACACTACCTTAACCCTAATTTCACCCTAACACTACCTTAACCCTAACTTCACCCTAACACTAACCCTAAGTCTAACTTCACCCTAACACTAACCCTAAGTCTAACTTCACCCTAACACTACCTTAACCCTAAATTCACCCCAACACTAACCCTACGTCTAACTTCACCCTGACACTACCTTAACCCTAACTTCACCCCAACACTAACCCTAAATCTAATTTCACCCTAACACTACCTTAACCCTAACGTCACCCTAACACTAACCCTAAGTCTAACTTCACTCTAACACTACCTTAACCCTAACTTCACCCCAACACTAACCCTAAATCTAATTTCACCCTAACACTACCTTAACCCTAACTTCACCCTAACACTAACCCTAAGTCTAACTTCACCCTAACACTACCTTAACCCTAACTTCACCCCAACACTAACCCTAAGTCTAACATCACCCTAACACTAACCCTAAGTCCAACTTCACCCTAACACTACCTTAACCCTAAATTCACCCCGACACTAACCCTAAGTCTAACTTCACCCTGACACTTACCCTAAATCTAACTTCACCTTAACACTACCTTAACCCTAACTTCACCCTAACACTAACCCTAAATCTAACTTCACCCTAACACTAACCCTAAGTCTAACGTCACCCTAACACCCTAAGTCTAACTTCACCCTAACACTACCTTAACCCTAATTTCACCCTAACACTACCTTAACCCTAACTTCACCCTAACATTAACCCTAAGTCTAACTTCACCCTAACACTAACCCTAAGTCTACCTTCACCCTAACACTACCTTAACCCTAACTTCACCCTAACACTAACCCTAAGCCTAACATCACCCTAACACTACCTTAACCCTAAATTCACCCCAACACTAACCCTACGTCTAACTTCACCCTGACACTACCTTAACCCTAACTTCACCCTAACACTACCTTAACCCTAACTTCACCCCAACACTAACCCTAAGTCTAACTTCACCCTAACACTAACCCTAAGTCTAACTTCACCCTGACACTACCTTAACCCTAACTTCACCCTGACACTTACCCTAAATCTAATTTCACCCTAACACTACCTTAACCCTAACTTCACCCTAACACTAACCCTAAATCTAACGTCACCCTAACACTTACCCTAAGTCTAACTTCACCCTAACACTACCTTAACCCTAATTTCACCCTAACACTACCTTAACCCTAACTTCACCCTAACACTAACCCTAAGTCTAACTTCACCCTAACACTAACCCTAAGTCTAACTTCACCCTAACACTACCTTAACCCTAACTTCACCCTAACACTAACCCTAAGCCTAACATCACTTTAACACTACCTTAACCCTAAATTCACCCCAACACTAACCCTACGTCTAACTTCACCCTGACACTACCTTAACCCTAACTTCACCCTAACACTACTTTAACCCTAACTTCACCCCAACACTAACCCTAAGTCTAACATCACCCTAACACTAACCCTAAGTCCAACTTCACCCTAACACTACCTTAACCCTAAATTCACCCCGACACTAACCCTAAGTCTAACTTCACCCTAACACTAACCCTAAGTCTACCTTCACCCTAACACTACCTTAACCCTAACTTCACCCTAACACTAACCCTAAGTGTAACTTCACCCTAACACTAACCCTAAGTCTAACTTCACCCTAACACTAACCCAAAGTATAACTTCACCCTAAAACTAACCCTAAGTCTAACTTCACCCTAACACTAACCCTAAGTCTACCTTCACCCTAACACTACCTTAACCCTAACTTCACCCTAACACTAACCCTAAGCCTAACATCACCCTAACACTAACCCTAAGTCTAACTTCACCCTAACACTAACCCTAAGTCTAACTCCACCCTGACACTACCTTAACCCTAATTTCACCCTAACACTAACCTTAAGTCTAACTTCACCCTAACACTAACCCTTAGTCTAACGTCACCCTAACACTACCTTAAACCTAACTTCACCCTAACACTAACCCTAAGTCTAACTTCACCCTAACACTACCTTAACCCTAACTTCACCCTAACACTAACCCTAAATCTAACTTCACCCTAACACTAACCCTAAGTCTAACGTCACCCTAACACTAACCCTAAGTCTAACTTCACCCTAACACTACCTTAACCCTAACTTCACCCCAACACTAACCCTAAATCTAATTTCACCCTAACACTACCTTAACCCTAACTTCACCCTAACACTAACCCTAAGTCTAACTTCACCTTAACACTACCTTAACCCTAACTTCACCCCAACACTAACCCTAAGTCTAACATCACCCTAACACTAACCCTAAGTCCAACTTCACCCTAACACTACCTTAACCCTAATTTCACCCTAACACTACCTTAACCCTAACTTCACCCTAACATTAACCCTAAGTCTAACTTCACCCTAACACTATCCCTAAGTCTAACTTCACCCTAACACTACCTTAACCCTAAATTCACCCCAACACTACCTTAACCCTAACTTCACCCTAACACTAACCCGAGTCGAACGTCACCCTAACACTACCTTAACCCTAACTTCACCCTAACACTAACCCTAAGTCTAACTTCACCCTAACACTAACCCTAAGTCTAACTTCACCCTGACACTACCTTAACCCTAACTTCACCCTAACACTAACCCTAAGTCTAACTTCACCCTAACACTACCTTAACCCTAACTTCACCCCAACACTAACCCTAAATCTAATTTCACCCTAACACTACCTTAACCCTAACTCACCCTAACACTAACCCTAAGTCTAACTTCACCCTAACACTACCTTAACCCTAACTTCACCCCAACACTAACCCTAACATCACCCTAACACTAACCCTAAGTCTAACTTCACCCTAACACTAACCCTAAATCTAACTTCACCCTAACACTAACCCTAAGTCTAACGTCACCCTAACACTTACCCTAAGTCTAACTTCACCCTAACACTACCTTAACCCTAATTTCACCCTAACACTAACCCTAAGTCTAACTTCACCCTAACACTAACCCAAAGTATAACTTCACCCTAAAACTAACCCTAAGTCTAACTTCACCCTAACACTAACCCTAAGTCTACCTTCACCCTAACACTACCTTAACCCTAACTTCACCCTAACAATAACCTTAAGTCTAACTTCACCCTAACACTAACCCTAAGCCTAACATCACCCTAACACTAACCCTAAGTCTAACTTCACCCTAACACTAACCCTAAGTCTAACTCCACCCTGACACTACCTTAACCCTAATTTCACCCTAACACTAACCTTAAGTCTAACTTCACCCTAACACTAACCCTTAGTCTAACGTCACCCTAACACTACCTTAAACCTAACTTCACCCTAACACTAACCCTAAGTCTAACTTCACCCTAACACTACCTTAACCCTAACTTCACCCTAACACTAACCCTAAATCTAACTTCACCCTAACACTAACCCTAAGTCTAACGTCACCCTAACACTAACCCTAAGTCTAACTTCACCCTAACACTACCTTAACCCTAACTTCACCCCAACACTAACCCTAAATCTAATTTCACCCTAACACTACCTTAACCCTAACTTCACCCTAACACTAACCCTAAGTCTAACTTCACCTTAACACTACCTTAACCCTAACTTCACCCCAACACTAACCCTAAGTCTAACATCACCCTAACACTAACCCTAAGTCCAACTTCACCCTAACACTACCTTAACCCTAATTTCACCCTAACACTACCTTAACCCTAACTTCACCCTAACATTAACCCTAAGTCTAACTTCACCCTAACACTATCCCTAAGTCTAACTTCACCCTAACACTACCTTAACCCTAAATTCACCCCAACACTACCTTAACCCTAACTTCACCCTAACACTAACCCGAGTCGAACGTCACCCTAACACTACCTTAACCCTAACTTCACCCTAACACTAACCCTAAGTCTAACTTCACCCTAACACTAACCCTAAGTCTAACTTCACCCTGACACTACCTTAACCCTAACTTCACCCTAACACTAACCCTAAGTCTAACTTCACCCTAACACTACCTTAACCCTAACTTCACCCCAACACTAACCCTAAATCTAATTTCACCCTAACACTACCTTAACCCTAACTCACCCTAACACTAACCCTAAGTCTAACTTCACCCTAACACTACCTTAACCCTAACTTCACCCCAACACTAACCCTAACATCACCCTAACACTAACCCTAAGTCTAACTTCACCCTAACACTAACCCTAAATCTAACTTCACCCTAACACTAACCCTAAGTCTAACGTCACCCTAACACTTACCCTAAGTCTAACTTCACCCTAACACTACCTTAACCCTAATTTCACCCTAACACTAACCCTAAGTCTAACTTCACCCTAACACTAACCCTAAGTCTAACTCCACCCTGACACTACCTTAACCCTAATTTCACCCTAACACTAACCTTAAGTCTAACTTCACCCTAACACTAACCCTTAGTCTAACGTCACCCTAACACTACTTTAAACCTAACTTCACCCTAACACTAACCCTAAGTCTAACTTCACCCTAACACTACCTTAACCCTAACTTCACCCTAACACTAACCCTAAATCTAACTTCACCCTAACACTAACCCTAAGTCTAACGTCACCCTAACACTAACCCTAAGTCTAACTTCACCCTAACACTACCTTAACCCTAACTTCACCCCAACACTAACCCTAAATCTAATTTCACCCTAACACTACCTTAACCCTAACTTCACCCTAACACTAACCCTAAGTCTAACTTCACCTTAACACTACCTTAACCCTAACTTCACCCCAACACTAACCCTAAGTCTAACATCACCCTAACACTAACCCTAAGTCCAACTTCACCCTAACACTACCTTAACCCTAATTTCACCCTAACACTACCTTAACCCTAACTTCACCCTAACATTAACCCTAAGTCTAACTTCACCCTAACACTATCCCTAAGTCTAACTTCACCCTAACACTACCTTAACCCTAAATTCACCCCAACACTACCTTAACCCTAACTTCACCCTAACACTAACCCGAGTCGAACGTCACCCTAACACTACCTTAACCCTAACTTCACCCTAACACTAACCCTAAGTCTAACTTCACCCTAACACTAACCCTAAGTCTAACTTCACCCTGACACTACCTTAACCCTAACTTCACCCTAACACTAACCCTAAGTCTAACTTCACCCTAACACTATCCCTAAGTCTAACTTCACCCTAACACTACCTTAACCCTAAATTCACCCCAACACTACCTTAACCCTAACTTCACCCTAACACTAACCCGAGTCGAACGTCACCCTAACACTACCTTAACCCTAACTTCACCCTAACACTAACCCTAAGTCTAACTTCACCCTAACACTAACCCTAAGTCTAACTTCACCCTGACACTACCTTAACCCTAACTTCACCCTAACACTAACCCTAAGTCTAACTTCACCCTAACACTACCTTAACCCTAACTTCACCCCAACACTAACCCTAAATCTAATTTCACCCTAACACTACCTTAACCCTAACTCACCCTAACACTAACCCTAAGTCTAACTTCACCCTAACACTACCTTAACCCTAACTTCACCCCAACACTAACCCTAACATCACCCTAACACTAACCCTAAGTCTAACTTCACCCTAACACTAACCCTAAATCTAACTTCACCCTAACACTAACCCTAAGTCTAACGTCACCCTAACACTTACCCTAAGTCTAACTTCACCCTAACACTACCTTAACCCTAATTTCACCCTAACACTACCTTAACCCTAATTTCACCCTAACACTACCTTAACCCTAACTTCACCCTAACACTAACCCTAAGTCTAACTTCACCCTAACACTAACCCTAAGTCTAACTTCACCCTAACACTACCTTAACCCTAAATTCACCCCAACACTAACCCTACGTCTAACTTCATCCTGACACTACCTTAACCCTAACTTCACCCTAACACTACTTTAACCCTAACTTCACCCCAACACTAACCCTAAGTCTAACATCACCCTAACACTAACCCTAAGTCTAACTTCACCCTAACACTACCTTAACCCTAATTTCACCCTAACACTACCTTAACCCTAATTTCACCCTAACACTACCTTAACCCTAACTTCACCCTAACACTAACCCTAAGTCTAACTTCACCCTAACACTAACCCTACGTCTAACTTCACCCTAACACTACCTTAACCCTAAATTCACCCTAACACTACTTTAACCCTAACTTCACCCCAACACTAACCCTAAGTCTAACATCACCCTAACACTAACCCTAAGTCCAACTTCACCCTAACACTACCTTAACCCTAAATTCACCCTAACACTAACCCTAAGCCTAACATCACTTTAACACTACCTTAACCCTAAATTCACCCCAACACTAACCCTACGTCTAACTTCACCCTGACACTACCTTAACCCTAACTTCACCCTAACACTACTTTAACCCTAACTTCACCCCAACACTAACCCTAAATCTAACATCACCCTAACACTAACCCTAAGTCTAACTTCACCCTAACACTAACCCTAAGTCTACCTTCACCCTAACACTACCTTAACCCTAACTTCACCCTAACACTAACCCTAAGTGTAACTTCACCCTAACACTAACCCTAAGTCTAACTTCACCCTAACACTACCCTAACCCTAACTTAACCCCAATACTAACCCTAAGTCCAACTTCACCCTAACACTAACCCTAAATCTAACTTCACCCTAACACTAACCCTAACTTCACCCTAACACTAACCGCAAGTCTAACTTCACCCTAACACTACCTTAACCCTAAATTCACCCTAACAATAACCCTAAGTCTAACTTCACCCTAACACTAACCCTAAGTCTAACTTCAGCCTAATACTAACCCTAAGTGTAACTTCACCCTAACACTAACCCTAAGTCTAACTTCACCCTACCCTAAGTCTAACTTCACCCTAACAGTACCTTAACCCTAACTTCACCCTAACAATAACCTTAAGTCTAACTTCACCCTAACACTAAGCCTAAGTATAACTTAACCCTAAAACTAACCCTAAACCTAACTTATCCCTAACCCTAACTTAACCCCAATACTAACCCTAAGTCCAACTTCACCCTAACACTAACCCTAAATCTAACTTCACCCTAACACTAACCCTAAATCTAACTTTACCTTAACACTAACCCTAACTTCACCCTAACACTAAGCCTAAGCATAACTTAACCCTAACAAAAAAGCCTAAGCATAACTTAACCGTAACACTAACCCTAAACCTAAATTATACCTAACCCTAATTTAACCCCAACACTAACCCTAAGCATAATTTAACCCTAACCCTAATTTAAGCCTAACACTAAGCCTAATTTAACACTAACCCTTAGCCCAATTTAACCCTTACACTAACCCTAATTTAATCCTTATCCTAATTTAACCTTAATTTAAGCCTTACACTAACCCTAATTTAACCCTAACACTAACCCTAATTTAACCCTGACACTAACCCTAATTTTAACCCTAATTTAATCCTAATCCTATTTTAACCCTAAACCCATGGCAGTTCAGTGACTCCTGTCGTTCTGACGGCCGTCTGTCCTGTCGGTTCTTCACCAGAGCTTCTGATCACACATTCTGATCAAATAAATGTGAGAATTTCTGATGTTTTCTCATGATTTATTTGGTCAGAAAAAGTTTTGGACTCCATGATGGTGAAACATTTCAGGTCAGCTAAGGCGTTGGCTGTGGACGGTTTGAGGCAACAGACGTTAGGCTGGACCCCAAGGACAAAAGAAAAGCCTGAAATGTTTCAGGACCAACGTGGATTTGAATGTTCATGATTTCAGGTCACATTTGGTGCAGCGTGACGGACATCAGCTGTCATCCCATCGGCCCCGTCGGTTTCCGACTTCCCCATTCTGATAAGAGAAATAAAAAATCAGCACTAATTGTTTTATTGATTTTGTTCTGTAGGTTAAGGTGTTTTATATATTGATCTCAGTTAATGTTTCTGAGCTGAATTTGAATTTATTTATTGATTTTATTTAATTTTATTTTCCAGGATCAAATGGTGTAATAAGGTGGTCAAAAATGTTTAAAAAATGTTTCAGTGAAACAGTCCAGGTTCACGCAGTGAAATAGTCCACGTTCACATGGTGTAACAGTCCAGGTTCACATGGTGTAACAGTCCAGGTTCACACAGTGAAATAGTCCAGGTTCACATGGTGAAACAGTCCAGGTTCACACAGTGAAACAGTCCAGGTTCACACAGTGAAACAGTCCAGGTTCACACAGTGAAATAGTCCAGGTTCACGCAGTGAAATAGTCCACGTTCACACGGTGAAACAGTCCAGGTTCACACAGTGAAACAGTCCAGGTTCACACAGTGAAACAGTCCAGGTTCACACAGTGAAATAGTCCAGGTTCACATGGTGAAACAGTCCAGGTTCACACAGTGAAACAGTCCAGGTTCACGCAGTGAAACAGTCCAGGTTCACGCAGTGAAACAGTCCAGGTTCACGCAGTGAAACAGTCCAGGTTCACGCAGTGAAACAGTCCAGGTTCACATAGTGAAACAGTCCAGGTTCACATGGTGAAACAGTCCAGGTTCACGCAGTGAAACAGTCCAGGTTCACGCAGTGAAACAGTCCAGGTTCACACAGTGAAACAGTCCAGGTTCACATAGTGAAACAGTCCAGGTTCACGCGGTGAAACAGTCCAGGTTCACACGGTGAAACAGTCCAGGTTCACACAGTGAAACAGTCCAGGTTCACACAGTGAAACAGTCCAGGTTCACACAGTGAAACAGTCCAGGTTCACACAGTGAAACAGTCCAGGTTCACACAGTGAAACAGTCCAGGTTCAGATACGTCGTAAAGTTTTTATTTTCAAGAACTTTTGAACGGACACACACACACACACACACACACACACACACACACACACGTCTTCTGACTGTGATGAAGGCGTCAGGGACTCGTCTTCCTCGTGTTGCCTTTAGGTTATTAAAGGTAAATATTCTCTGCCCCCCCCCCCTTATTGCTTTCAGGACCTGAAGCGTGGTGACCGGAGCAGAACCATCAGCCGGCGTCTCCAGGGGTTTTCTGGGTAATGATGTTTCCTGACACCTCTGGAGTGTCCAGGAGATCCTGTCGACCTGGTGAGGAGGGGGTGTCTGCTGTGAGGGGGGGCAGGGGTGTCTGCTGTGACCATGATGCTTTAATTGGAGGAAGGTCTTTGGACCCGACCGTTAACAACTCGCCGGCGCCGGCGGCCCACTGACGGGTTCCAGCGCCGTGACATTTCCTCTAGATGCTAATGGATTCACAGGAAGCTGTTAGCATGCAGCTAGCATCAGCAGCTAGCATCAGCAGCTAGCATCAGCAGCTAGCATCAGCACCCCCATTATTGTCTTCCAGGATTTGGTTCCTGAAGTGATGTTCAGGGTGACATTGAGGTTGCTCCTGATTGGACGCTACTAAGGCTGCTCTTGATTGGACGCTGCTGATGGATGTCAGACCGGCATCGGGTTCCCACTGCACGTCAGATGGATCACGCCTGACGAGGGGGGGCGACCCTCTGGCTGCCGGCGCGTCAGTGGAGAACGTCCCAACGGTTCATCTGGTCCAACCAGAACACGCCTCTGATGGATGGGTGCATTATCAATCAATCAATCAATCAATGCATTCTGGGAATTGAGGAGCTGATTGAGGAGCATGTCCTGGGGGGGGGGGGGGTCCATCTAATCCAGTGTTAATCCTGACCTCCATGTAATCCAGTGTTTAATAATCTGAACATTAGTCCCGTCTAAATGATCTTGTTCTGCTGACATTTATCATTGTAAACACCCCTCCACCGTGACACACACACACACACACACACACACACACACACACACGACGTAATTGGTGATATTCACTGATGCACCAATGGTGGTGGTGGGGGTAACCTGGATCCATGCCGTGGACAGGGGGGCGGGTCTGAGGAGAGGGGGGGGGCGGAGGAGGGGGGGGCAGACAGAGGTCTCCTCTCGTCTCGCTGAGGCTCTTTGATTCGGTGTCCGCCGCTGAGAACCCCGTTACCGGCGCTCTCCGTTACCGGCGCTCTCCGTTACCGGCGATCACCGACCAGCGGTCCGGTAAGTCCTCCGCATCATTTCTACCCACCGCCCGGTTTCTCACCGGAAGGAAGGACAAAGTTTCCCTGTTAACGAAAGAGGCGGGAAACGGAGAGAACCGACGGCCGGTCGGTAAAGACACCGATCGGGTCGCGCGCCCCCGACCCGGTAGAACTGTCTGAAGTGGAGTCACGTGACCGAGCCCGCCGTCTTTCACTTGTCGGGCGCAAAGTTCGGGCGCTGTCCCCGGTGCTGACCGGTCCCGGTGCTGACCGGTCCCGGTGCTGACCGGTCCCGGTGCTGACCGGTCCCGGTGCTGACCGGTCCCGGTGCTGACCGGTCCCGGTGCTGACCGGTCCCGGTGCTGACCGGTCCCGGTGCTGACCGGTCCCGGTGCTGACCGGTCCCGGTGCTGACCGGTCCCGGTGCTGACCGGTCCCGGTGCTGACCGGTCCCGGTGTCCCCGGTGCTGACCGGTCCCGGTGTCCCCGGTGCTGACCGGTCCCGGTGTCCCCGGTGCTGACCGGTCCCGGTGTCCCCGGTGCTGACCGGTCCCGGTGTCCCCGGTGCTGACCGGTCCCGGTGTCCCCGGTGCTGACCGGTCCCGGTGTCCCCGGTGCTGACCGGTCCCGGTGTCCCCGGTGCTGACCGGTCCCGGTGTCCCCGGTGCTGACCGGTCCCGGTGTCCCCGGTGCTGACCGGTCCCGGTGTCCCCGGTGCTGACCGGTCCCGGTGTCCCCGGTGCTGACCGGTCCCGGTGTCCCCGGTGCTGACCGGTCCCGGTGTCCCCGGTGCTGACGCGCGTGGATCCTAAAATTTCCCGGTTCTGACTTCCTGTTGTGTCTCTCCAGCCTCCAGACCGGCGCCCTCCGGTGAACCGACACCCTCCCGGTGAACCGACACCCTCCCGGTGAACCGACACCCTCCCGGTGAACCGACACCCCACGGACGTCTCG